>NC_057799.1:315420225-315421429 GCF_018294505.1 Triticum aestivum
TTTTCGCTCGTTTATCGGAATCAGGCGATTCAAGCGCCTAGAGTTTCGTCTCGAAATTCTCTTTCCGTTTAACCTACTCAAACAAGTTTTTGCTACTGTAAAATTTGACCTAGATCCAGATTAGTAAACGAAGCTTGTTTCTTTCGCCGTTTGACTTTCGTTGCTTCGTTCGAGTTGATTCTTTTTGCAAACCGGAGTTCTTAAGTTGAACTTTCTGGTTGGATCTTTCATTCGAGTTTTACCTGTGCATTAGATGAGTACTTATTGTTTGCTTGTTTGTTTGTGATAGAGTACCCGGAGTGTGCCGCTTGTTACTTCGAATCGCTAGGTTTCGCGGATCATCAGCAAGGCAAGTAACACTTTGATCATACCTTCCATACCCAGTTTTTATTGCATTAGATCTATTCCTCAAACATTGCATGGTTAGGATCTAATTAAACTGTGGGTATTGGGAAGTAGTTGAGGTAGTACCTATTACCTGTTTTCTTATCAAACCCTTGGGAGTTACTTCTACGTTTGCTATTATATTGCCATGCTATGCTCGTAGACATGGGTTGTGTTTGAGAGATATTCATGACAGATGTGAGATTGTTAATAATGGTTTACCTAAGGTGGCAACTAAAACTCACATCTGGGTGGATTGAGGCACCTGGAGAACCCAGTGTTGTCTGATTTTATAAGGACCGCCACCCAGGCTCAAAGGGATCATAAGATTATTCATGCTAGAAACTTCCGTGTGCAGCCACAAGCTATTATGGGCTCTAGCATAGTTGAGTAGGTTACAGGATCTCTTGAAGAGGTGGGCTAGCAGATGTAGGGGAAAGTAGGTGTACCGGTCCATCCAGAGTAAAGAGTGATTGTTTCTGAAAGACTGTGTCTCGGTCATCCGTTTCTCAAACATCATGCAGTGCGAGAATCAAGCGGAGGCGATCGAGTCTTGTGGGGAAAAGTGCGCAAACCTCTGCAGAGTGTACAAACTAATCATGGTTAGCCGTGTCCCCGGTTATGGACAACTTGAGTATCTAGTACCTGGATTTTCATTTGAATCTCATCACCATGTTACTTTTAATTAATTTTGTTGGGTTAATGATGACACTTAATTGGGATTGAGTTGGAGGTACCTTCTCAATGTTTAACAACCACCATGATAGTTAAATAAAATTTATTCCTTTGAAGTAGGGAAAAATTGGCTTTTCGCAAAACT
>NC_057799.1:315421439-315422224 GCF_018294505.1 Triticum aestivum
CCCCTCGCACCCCCCCGAGCACCAAGCCCGGCCGCCCTCGCCGCCCCCTCGCCGGAGCACGGGAGCCCCGCCGGAGCACGCCCCCGACGAGGTAGCCGCACCTCGCCTCGTTGCCGGTTTTGTTTTTTTTTAAAAAATAAACCCGTTCGTTTAAAAAAAACCTAGATCGGTTTTTTTCGGTTTTGTTATTTTGCGAGCGTTCACCGAACCGTTCGTTTTAACGAACGCGTTCGTCGGTTTTTCTCTGTCAACGAACGTCCATTATTTAAGCGTTCGTCCGTTTTTCTTTTTCGTCGGATTTTTCCGCGATTTTCTCAGATTCGATTTCTGATTGAATCTTCGTTTCTGTTTAAATTTTCGCTCGTTTATCGGAATCAGGCGATTCAAGCGCCTAGAGTTTCGTCTCGAAATTCTCTTTCCGTTTAACCTACTCAAACAAGTTTTTGCTACTGTAAAATTTGACCTAGATCCAGATTAGTAAACGAAGCTTGTTTCTTTCGCCGTTTGACTTTCGTTGCTTCGTTCGAGTTGATTCTTTTTGCAAACCGGAGTTCTTAAGTTGAACTTTCTGGTTGGATCTTTCATTCGAGTTTTACCTGTGCATTAGATGAGTACTTATTGTTTGCTTGTTTGTTTGTGATAGAGTACCCGGAGTGTGCCGCTTGTTACTTCGAATCGCTAGGTTTCGCGGATCATCAGCAAGGCAAGTAACACTTTGATCATACCTTCCATACCCAGTTTTTATTGCATTAGATCTATTCCTCAAACATTGCATGGTTAGGATC
>NC_057799.1:315422838-315426456 GCF_018294505.1 Triticum aestivum
GGGCTGCAACGTTTCATGTTGCAGACTTTTCAGACGACGAGTAAGGTGCCTTAGGTCGTGGTCTTGTACTCAGTGATGCCGCTGGAGTTGATGGACTCACTTATCTTCCAAGTCTTCCGCTGTTATCGTTATTAGATGGCCTTAAGCCATATTTATCATACTTAATCTCTTTGGAGATATTCGATGTAATAAGTGTGTGATTGCTACTCTGTTATAAATCCTCCATTTGTACTGTGCGTGTCAGCATTACTGATCCAGGGATGACACTGGTGCACAGCAGCACAGACCATTTGAGGTCTGGTCGCTACACTTCATCAACCAGCTCAAACCCTTCAAACGATCCCTCTCTCATGGCCATTCTCGGTCTGGGGGCTCGACATACTGGGCCCTTCCCCCGTGCTGTCGAGGGCTTTGAGTACTTGTATGTTGCAATCGACAAGTTCACAAAGTGGCCAGAGGTGGAACCAGTGAGGAAGGTGACAGCACAGTCAGCCGTCAAGTTCTTCAAGGGACTAGTCTGCCGTTTTGCTGTGCCAAACAGAGTCATCACCGACAACGGCACGCAGTTCACAAGCCACACCTTCATGCAGTACATTCAAGACCTCGGCAGAAAGGTCTGTTTTGCTTCCGTGGCACACCCCCAGAGCAACGGCCAAGCAGAGAGGGCAAATGCGGAAGTGTTGCGAGGCCTGAGAACGAAGACATTTGATAGTCTGCACAAGAGTGGAAGGCGCTAGATTGATGAGTTGCCGGCGGTTCTTTGGTCGATTAGGACGACGCCAAATCGAGCCATGATACGTCTCCAACGTATCTATAATTTTTGATTGCTCCATGCTATATTATATTCTGTTTTGGAAATTAATGGGCTTTATTATACACTTTTATATTATTTTTGGGACTAACCTATTAACCGGAGGCCCAACCCAGAATTGCTGTTTTTTGCCTATTTCAGAGTTTCGCAGAAAAAGAATATCAAACGGAGTCCAAACGGAATGAAACCTTCGGGAACGTGATTTTCGGAACGAACGTGATCTAGAGGACTTGGACCCTACGTCAAGACATCAATCAGGAGGGCACGAGGTGGGGGGTGCCTACCCCCTGGGCATGCCCTCCACCCTCGTGAGCCCCATGTTGCTGCACCGACGTACTTCTTCCTCCTATATACACCTACGTACCCCCAAACTACCAGATACGGAGCCAAAAACCTAACTCCACCGCCGCTGTACCCGTGAGATCCCATCATGTTGCAGACTTTTCAGACGACGAGTAAGGTGCCTTAGGTCGTGGTCTTGTACTCAGTGATGCCGCTGGAGTTGATGGACTCACTTATCTTCCAAGTCTTCCGCTGTTATCGTTATTAGATGGCCTTAAGCCATATTTATCATACTTAATCTCTTTGGAGATATTCGATGTAATAAGTGTGTGATTTCTACTCTGTTATAAATCCTCCATTTGTACTGTGCGTGTCAGCATTACTGATCCAGGGATGACACTGGTGCACAGTAGCACAGACCATTTGAGGTCTGGTCGCTACAAAGTTGGTATCAGAGCACACGCTGACTGTAGGACACGACCACTAAGATTAAGCCCTAGAAAGCTTCTGTCTTCTCATTTCTGACCCCTCTCCACTTTCTACTCTTTTAGGAATGGCGGATGCAAGGAGCAAGTTCATGCAACCAGATGAAGACACGCCGTTTGGTCGACACTTGAAGGAAGTCACCAAGTATTTGAACATAGGAATACCAAGCATCACCGGAACCTACAACGCCACATTACCTGAAGAGGAGAGCTGGAAGATTCAAGTTCACATTCCAGGAAGGACGTTTGTGCCAGTTACTGAACCCATAAGATTGGTTTTCGAAGCACCAACCTGGAGTTTAGGGAAGAGCATGGCCGCACACATTGCCATGGGACGCATTGGAGAATTCTACCACCAGGAGCTTAAGGATACAATTTATCAGATTTGTGGATGCCGAGACGCGCAATGGGAGATGATCAGAACCAAGAAGGATGGATCAATCGCAGCTTTCATCCAGGAGCAGAACCAACATATTCGTCGCCAGGAGAACCAGATGTGAACGGACAAGGAAGAACTGAAGAAGGCATTAACCAAGATCAAGGAGCTGGAGGAAGAACTCAAGGCTACACGCGAGGATTATTTGGAGGAAATCATCGCACTAGTAGGGAAGAATGATGACCTGGAGAAGAAGATTGGAGTATTCATGGGAAATCCAGTGCCAAAAGCAAAGGTTGACGAATGCACTTGTCCGGATAACTACATCATCATCGACGACACCGACTCAGAACCAAGTGAAGATGACTGGGTTGACGAAGCTGGAGCAGACATCATGGAGTCTTCAATGGATTAGAATTTTTATTAGACCACCATATCAGTAGTAGTTTTTCCCCATTTAATAGTATAGTTCAAGCACTTTGTAACGCTAGTTAGATCGATTGTTATGCCTTGTTTGAATTGATTGAGTGATATTGATTGTTTTTGTCTCATGAGCATATGGGTAGTGTTTTCTCTCTAGACCTCCTTCTATTCTTAACTCTCACCTTTTCTAAACCTATCAGATGCCTCCGAGACGCGACAACGGATTTGTTTTCCCGCCAGAGATCACCCAGTTGATTCAGCAACAGAATGCCCTGATGCAAGTGTTAGTGCAGAACCAAGGCAACAACAACAACAACCCACCGCCACCACCACCTGTTGATCACTTAGCCCGTTTCTTAAGGCTAAACCCGCCGGTGTTTTCCAGTAGCACCGAGCCGATTGTTGCAGATGATTGGCTCCGCAAAGTTGGAAGGGAGTTGACCACTACAGGATGCACAGATGCGGAAAGAGTGCGTTTTGCCGCACATCAGCTTGATGGACCCGCAGCATCATGGTGTAACACCCCGCATGTAACTTGCCATATTTGTAACTCCGACTCTTGCCATTTCCGGCTATGTGATATGTTTTTCCCTCCGTTGTCGGGTTTTGTCTTTCGTTTTGTATTTTGTCATGTCATGCATTTTCATATCATGTCATCATGCGCATTACATTTGCATACGTGTTCGTCTCATGCATCCGAGCATTTTCCCCGTTGTCCGTTTTGCAATCCGGCGCTCCTATCTCCTCCGGTGCACCCCTCTTGTTTTCTTTCGTGTGCGTGTGTCAAACTTTCTCGGAATGGACCGAGGCTTGTCAAGTGGTCTTAATATACCACCCGGAGACTACCGGTCAAGTTCCGTTCCATTCGGAGGTCGTTTGGTACTCCAACGGTTAACCGGGCATCCGCAAAGTCCATTTGAGTGTCCAGCAAAAAACCCCTCCAAAACCAGCCCAAAACCCACCAAACTCTCTTCCATGCTCTAGGTCGTTCGATCACGATCGCGTGGGCGAAAACCGCACCTCATTTGGAGCCTCCTAGCTCCCTCTACCTATAAATAGGTGGGCACCCCGAAAAACGGATTCGCAGACGAACCCTAGCTTCTCCACCGCGCGCCACCGGACGAAATCTTCCCCCGCCGGACACGTCCGCCGCCGCCTCCTCGCCCTATCAGTCGCTGCCACGTCACTCGGGCGCCGCCCGCGCCGCCGCGGCCCGCGGGCCCGCGCGCCTCCGCCGCCCT
>NC_057799.1:315426941-315429187 GCF_018294505.1 Triticum aestivum
GCGGTCCCCGCCGGCGCCGCCCTCCTCCGCCCGACGCCGGCGACCCTCCAGCCGCGCCTCCTCTCCTTCCTGCCCCGAGCGCCATCGACGGCCTCTCCCTCGATCCAATCTGGTAGGCACTGTAGCCCCGTTGACTTCCCTCGCTTCTTTTTTTCTGTCTTTGAAATTTTGCAGCATGTGCACTTGTTCGTGATGCGATAACTTCTTGCATGTAGCTCCGATTCGCGCGTGTAATATGTCAAATTGTTCGTCTCGTGATGTTCTTCATTTTGTTCAATTGCACCATGTTCATTATAGGTCATCTTGATGCCCAAATCTTCGTTGGAAGAGGGCTAGTTGCTGTTAATCTCTGGTTCTTATCAGAACTTGGAGATCTGTCATTTTTGTATTATTTATTCTGTGCATCTTTTGAGCATGAGCTCTACATGTGTTTTGAAGTATGCCATGCCATCTTTCCAGTGGTATAGTCCATGTATTTTTTTGATCTCTGTGGTGACTAGCACAAGCATGCAAAGTAGGTCCTGTAATATTTCTGATTTCATGGACTTAGTGATTTGTCTTTGTCTGCTGTAATTTTGTTGCCATGTAAACTTGATGCTAGAGAGAGATCCATGCATATTTTGGAGATATTCAGTAAGGATGTTTTGTAGCTATAGTTGTAGTTGATCCAGTCCTTCAATTGTTTGCAATTATGGAGTGCCATAGCATGACTCAATCTTGCTCTAATTGTGCTATAAAATATTTCTGGCAGATTCTTAACATGATATGCATTTTTGCTAAGCTTATTGTAGTTGATCCATACATACTATGCAATTGTTCTTGTCTTGGTTAGCTTCATAAACATGCCATCTTGCTGTAGGTATGCTTGGTTTGTCATGCATTGCTCTGTAGTGAGTGCATCAAGCTCACAAAGAGGCCTACATATTTATATTTCTGCCATGCTCTGTTTTTCTGCCAAGTCTGAAACCTGATAACGAAACTTGCTATGTTTACATGCTTGCCATCATATATTCTGATCCTTTTTGGCTTATGGTCAGTAAGGGACTTTTGTCAAGTGCATTTAGTAGAACACTACCATGCCTTATTTTGCTATGTTAATTTCCTGTAGCATATTAATTTCGTGCTCTGAACATTGCTACCTGATGCTGATTTCTGCCATGTCCAGTTTTTCACTAAGTCTGTGAACCTGTAATCTTTTGCACGTTTGCCATGCTTGTTTGAGCTTGATATGTTGTGAACTAGCCGTAGCTCAGTGTTCATCTTTTGTCAAGCATCTCCTGTAGATTACTACCATATGCTTTGTTGCTATGTTGGGGTGCTGTAGCATTTCTACTTGTTGCATTTTAAGTGCTATCTTGTTGTTTATCGCAGATTAGTGTCATTCTTGTTTTGCTTGCCATTTGCAAACCATGCATCCGATTCCGGTGATCTTTATATCGATTTCGACCGAAATCATCTCATCTTTCCAGTGGCATGCTTGGTTTGGCAAGTTACTGCCATGTTCATCATTTTCCTTCCGGAGCACGCATACGCATCACATATCATATTTTGCATATCATACATGTCTTGCATCATGTTGCTCGCGCATTTCTCGTGATTGATTGTGGTTCCGTTTGTTTGTGTTCTTGTCTTGGGTAGAGCCGGGAGACGAGTTCGTGAACGAGGAACCTATCGAGTACGCTTACGAGGATCAAGCTTTCGACAACTCTGAGAATCTTGCAGGCAAGATGACCACCCCTCGAAATCACTTCTATCTTTGCTATGCTAGTTGTTCGCTCTATTGCCATGCTCTGCTACCTATCACTTGCTATATCATGTCTCCTATTTCAGCCATGACAGCCCCTAACCATCCTTCCCTAGCAAACCGTTGTTTGGCTATGTTACCGCTTTTGCTCAGCCCCTCTTATAGCGTTGCTAGTTGCAGGTGAAGTTGAAGTTTGTTCCATGTCAGAACATAGATATGTTGGGATATCACAATATCTCTTATTTAATTAATGCATCTATATATTTGGTAAAGGGTGGAAGGCTCGGCCTTATGCCTGGTGTTTTGTTCCACTCTTGCCGCCCTAGTTACTGTTATGCCGGGATTATCTTCCTTGAGTTTGCGTTCCTTACACGGTCGGGTGATTTATGGGACCTCCTTGACAGTTCGCCTTGAATAAAACTCCTCCAGCAAGGCCCAACTTTGGTTTTACTATTTGCCACCTAAGCCTTTTCCCCCGGGTTTTCGCGAGCCCGAGGGTCAT
>NC_057799.1:315429339-315436736 GCF_018294505.1 Triticum aestivum
CCCCCGGGCCAGTGCTCCTTCGAGTGTTGGTCCGAACTGAGCAGACTGCGGGGCCCCCTCCTGGAAACTCGAGGTCTGGTTTTACTCGTAGGATGTCTCATCCGGTGTGCCCTGAGAACGAGATATGTGCAGCTCCTATCGGGATTTGTCGGCACATTCGGGTGGCTTTGCTGGTCTTGTTTTACCATTGTCGAGATGTCTTGTAAACCGGGATTCCGAGACTGATCGGGTCTTTCCGGGAGAAGGTTTATCCTTCGTTGACCGTGAGAGCTTATGATGGGCTAAGTTGGGACACCCTGCAGGGTATTATCTTTCGAAAGCCGTGCCCGCGGTTATGAGGCAGATGGGAATTTGTTAATGTCCGGTTGTAGATAACTTGTCACTTGACCCAATTAAAATACACCAAGTGCGTGTGTAGCCGTGATGGTCTCTTCTCGGCGGAGTCCGGGAAGTGAACACGGTCTGTGTTATGTATGACGTAAGTAGGTGTTCAGGACCTCTTCTTGGTCATTGCTAGATGACGTCCGTTCCATTGCTTCTCTTCTCGCTCTCATTTGCGTAAGTTAGCCACCATACATGCTTTTGCCGCTGCAGCTCCACCTCTTTGCACCTCTTTGTCCTATAAGCTTAAATAGTCTTGATCTCGTGGGTGTGAGATTGTTGAGTCCCCGTGACTCACAGATACTTCCAAACAGTTGCAGGTGCCGACGATGCCAGTGCAGATGATGGCGTCGATCTCAAGTGGGAGTTCGACGAGGATCGTGGTCGTTACTATGTGTCTTTTCCTGATGATCAGTAGTGGAGCCCAGTTGGGACGATCGGGGATCTAGCATTTGGGGTTGTCTTATTTTCATCTGGATTTTGACCGTAGTCGGTCTATATGATTGTGTTTTGGATGATGTATGGATGATATTTATGTATTGTGTGAAGTGGCGATTGTAAGCCAACTCTTTATCCCATTCTTGTTCATTACATGGGATTGTGTGAAGATGACCCTTCTTGCGACAAAACCACTATGCGGTTATGCCTCTAAGTCGTGCCTCGACACGTGGGAGATATAGCCGCATCGTGGGCGTTACAAGTTGGTAATCAGAGCCATCCCCGACTTAGGAGCCCCCTGCTTGATCGAATCGCTGGCGTTGTTGAGTCTAGAATAAAAATGTTTTGAGTCTTAGGATTATATATATCGGAGAGTAGGATTCTTTTTACTCCTCAGTCTCTTCGTCGCTCTGGTGAGGTCTCCTGACGTAGAGTTTTGACTACTCTCTCCTCAAATTTCACTAAAAATAAATTTTAGGATCACGCGGGTATCTTGGAATCGTTCCGATGGATTTGTGACGAGAACATTGTTCTTGGTGCCTCCTGTCATTTAGGGGTTGTGGCAGTGTCCCGGGGAGTTGAGCTCCGAGGTGTTGTCGTCACAATTTTATCGTTGCAGTTCTGGAATACCTGAGTTTCGCCGACATCGAAATCTCTTTTATACAGTTGTTGGTGAGATCACCTCGACGCCACCCAGTACTGGGGCGGGAGTTCGGGAGTATTGCCATAACTTGTATAACGGATGTTTTTCGAAGGTTGAGGTAAACGATTTCCGAAGGTTTCTTGGTTATGTGTTGACGGATGGATACAGCTGGATCTAGGGATTGCTAGTTTGGGTGATATATATTTGTGTCCCCTGTATCCCCTACTCCAGATTGCATAACCAGAAAGTTTCGGGAGTTTATAAGTGGGAATTCTAGTAGCCTTAGGATATCTTTCCGACAGACGCATGATATGAGATTGGGGTTCGACGTCTAGTGGTCCGCCTGTATACGGTTGATTTTACAGTGGTCTCGTTGTGTCTTAAAGAGTCCATGGCTTTGCCGACTCGGGGACGCTTCGTATGTCATGTGCACAGCCTTGTACATGATGGTGCTGTACGATTGAGCCCGTGTGGGCCCCACCACGAAAACTTCGGACGAAATATCTATCATATGTTTGTTCCGGCTTATTTTGCAAGCCAATACTTTGTTTTATTTTGTATTGTGGTATTCGAGTTGCTTCGAATTCATATAATCATTCCATATCTTTTTCAAGTGGCTTCTCAACTTATGGAAGTGTGATGATTTACTACGAAATTCATTCGTTCATCTTCGTTCAAATGTTTATTGTGAAGACTATATGTTGCAATTTCTATCCGTTGATTCTACTTATCTTTTTGTCTATCAAGATGCTAACGGATCTCACCCTCTTCAGGATGGCTCCGCCAACGCGTCAGAATCCGGATCGCAATGAAGGGAGTCAAGCGAACCCTCCGCCACCACCTCCACCTCCGGAGGCATGGCAAGCAATCATGGCAGCCACCAACGCCAATGCTCAGATGATTCTGCAGCTCTTGCAAGAACGTACTCAAGGGCAAGGCAATCAAGGCAATCAAGGTCAAGGCAACAATCAGTTTCACTTTGCCACTCTCAACCAGTTTCTCGCAAATCAGCCCAAGTCTTTCAGCTACTGTGCCGAGGCCACGGATGCCGATGATTGGCTCGTGGACATCAACAAGCATTTTGAATGTAGCAATGTCAGGCCTGAGGACTTTGTCAAGTTCGCTTCTTTCCAGCTCAAGGACCAAGCTGCTGATTGGTTTCAGCAATACAAAGATTCCAGAGGAGGTCGTGTGATCACTTGGACTGACTTCTGTCGGGACTTCAAAGCGCACCACATTCCACAAAGTGTTGTTGAGAGCAAGCGCGAGGAGTTCCGCAATCTCAAGCAAGGAAACATGTCTGTGTATCAATACAACATTCAGTTTCAGAAACTTGCTCGCTTCGCTAAACAAGACGTTCCTGATGAGAAGAGTATGATCTATCACTTCAGAGGTGGCCTTAAAGAGGATATGCAGTTAGCTCTCGTTCTTGTTGAGCCTACTCACTTTGATCAATTCTACAATATGGCACTGAAGCAAGAGGCTGCTCAGCTCAAGTGTGAGGCTTCTAAGAAGAGAGTCAGGGTCGCAGTTCAGTCTTCTTCTTCCTCACTTGTGACAGCTAAGCAACAGAAGTTCTGGTTGCCTCCTCCTCCTCCGTTTCATCAGCCTTACCAGCAGAAGAACAAAGGTGGCCATGGTTCTTCAAACTCTTCCAACTCTGGCTATCAGAACAAGTCTCAGAATCAAGCTCCAAAGCCCAATGCTCCTTATCACCGTCCACTCTCAGAGGTGACTTGCAACAAATATCAGCAGAAAGGTCACTATGCTAACAAGTGCTTCAACCAGAGGCGTCTTCCTCCTCCTCCTCCTGTCAGATCTTCCAGCAATGCAGTGGTCAAGCATAACCCAAAGTTTGCAAAGGTGAACATGATGAATGCAGCCCAAGCGGAGGAATCTACTGATGTGATAATGGGTAATCTCTCAGTTAATGATATTCCTGCAAAAGTTCTTTTTGATACTGGTGCATCGCATTCTTTCTTGTCATACCCATTTGCATCGAAGCACAATGTTGATACAGAGATTTTATCCAAAGTTATGCAAGTTGTTTCTCCGGGTAAGCTTTTGTCGTCTAGTTTGGTTGCTCCCGATGTCTCCATCAAGATGGGCGACTACAAATTCCAGTCTTCTCCAATTGTTCTTGGTGATTCGGATATTGATCTAATTCTCGGGATGGACTGGCTTTCTAAGCACAAGGCTCAACTTGATTGTGCTGCCAGGGAAATTCAATTGACACACTCGTCTGAGGATGTGATTATTTTTGCCGCTCGTGATAAAACCATTCGGTTTTTCTCTCTCAATGAGAAGGGCGAATTGGATGCCATCTCTAAAATTCCAGTCGTTTGCGAGTATCAAGATGTCTTTCCAGAAGAGCTTCCGGGTATGCCTCCTCACCGGCCAGTTGAGTTCGTTATCGAACTAGAGCCTGGTACTGTACCCGTTTGCAAGCGTCCATACAAGCTTGGACCAAACGAGCTGAAGGAATTGAAGAAGCAGCTCGATGAACAAGAACGTCTGGGTTTGATCAGACCGAGTTCTTCTCCATGGGGTTGTGGTGTTCTTTTTGTCAAGAAGAAGGATGGCACGGACCGACTTTGTGTCGACTACCGTCCATTGAACAAGAAGACTATCAAGAACAAGTATCCACTTCCCAACATCAATGAGCTATTTGAGCAACTCAAAGGCGCTAAAGTATTCTCGAAGCTTGACCTTCGTATGGGTTATCATCAGATTCGCATTCGTGAAGAAGATATTCCCAAGACAGCATTCAGAACAAGCTTTGGTTCTTATGAATATACTGTCGTGTCTTTCGGCCTTGTCAATGCTCCTCCGGTGTTCTCTCGGATGATGAATTTCATCTTCAACCCCTATACCAATGAATTCGTTTTGGTGTATCTCGATGATATCTTGGTCTTCTCCAAGAATAAGCAGGATCATGCCAAACATTTGCGATTGGTGCTCGACAAGCTCAGAGAGTATCAATTCTATGCGAAGTTCTCCAAATGTGAGTTTTGGCTCGATGAAGTTCTTTTCCTTGGTCACATCATCTCTGCCAAAGGCATCGCTGTTAACCCCGAGAAGGTGTCCGCAGTTCTGGATTGGGAACCTCCTCAAAATGTCAAGCAGCTCCGCAGTTTTATGGGTCTTGCAAGCTATTGCCGAAGATTCGTTGAGAATTTCTCCAAAATTGCAAAGCCTCTTTCCAACCTCCTACAGAAGCATGTGAAGTATGTCTGGTCTCCTGAGTGTGACGTCGCTTTCAACACTCTCAAACAGAAACTAGTCACAGCTCCTGTCTTGACTCCTCCTGATGAATCCAAGCCGTATGAAGTTTTCTGTGATGCTTCTCTCCAAGGTCTCGGTGTTGTGTTAATGCAAGAGAAGAAAGTTGTGGCCTATACTTCTCGGCAGTTGAAGCCCAACGAGAAGAACTACCCCACTCACGATCTTGAGTTGGCGGCAGTTGTCCATGCATTGGTTACGTGGAGACATCTCTTGTTGGGAAGACAAGTGGACATTTTCACTGATCACAAGAGTCTCAAGTATATCTTCACTCAGCCCAACCTCAACCTCAGGAAGACTCGATGGGTCGAAATGATTCAAGAGTACAATCCGAGTATCGAATATACTCCAGGCAAGGCTAATGTCATTGCAGATGCTTTAAGCAGGAAAGCTTATTGCAACAGCTTAATTCTCAAGCCTTTCCAACAAGATCTTTGTGAAGCTTTCCGCAAGCTGAATCTCCAAATTGTTCCTCAAGGCGTTCTTGCCAACCTCATTGTATCTCCTACTTTGGAAGATCAAATTCGTGAGGCACAACTCCTTGATGCCATGGTGAAGAAGGTGAAACGTGGTATCGACAAGGGTCTTTCCAAATACAAGTGCTATCGCATTGATGACAGAGACACTTTGTTCTTCGAGGACCGGATTGTGGTTCCGAAAGGTGATCTAAGGAAAGTCATAATGAACGAAGCGCACAATTCTCTCTTATCCATTCAACCTGGAAGTACGAAGATGTATCATGATCTCAAGCAGTCGTATTGGTGGACTCGAATGAAGCGAGAAATTGCTCAATTCGTGAATGAATGTGATGTCTGCCGAAGAGTGAAAGCAGAACACCAACGACCAGCTGGTCTCCTCCAACCTCTTGCTATCCCAGAATGGAAGTTTGATCATATCGAAATGGACTTCGTGACTGGATTTCCCAAGTCCAAGCGCGGAAATGACGCTATCTTTGTTGTCATTGACAAGCTCTTTAAAGTGGCTCATTTCCTTCCTATCAAAGAATCCATCACAGCAGCTCAGCTGGCAGAGCTCTACACCTCCAGAATTGTCTCTTTGCACGGCATTCCACAATTGATTTCTTCTGATCGTGGAAGCATCTTCACCTCTAAGTTCTGGGACTCCTTCCAGAAGGCCATGGGCACTAATATTCGCTTCAGCACAGCTTTTCATCCTCAAACTACTGGCCAAGTCGAGCGAGTCAATCAAATTCTTGAAGATATGCTCAGGGCTTGTGTCATTTCCTTTGGCATGAAATGGGAAGATTGTCTCCCATATGCTGAATTCTCCTACAACAACAGCTTCCAAGCGAGTTCGGGCAAGGCCCCATTCGAGATTCTCTATGGCAGAAAGTGTCGTACTCCTCTCAATTGGTCAGAGACTGGTGAACGCCAACTTCTTGGCAATGACTTAATCACTGAAGCTGAAGAAATGTGTAAAGTCATCCGTGATAATCTCAAAGCCGCGCAATCGCGCCAGAAGAGTTACTATGATAGTAAGCATCGTGATTTGGCTTTCGAGATCGGAGACCATGTCTACCTCCGCGTCTCTCCAATGAAAGGCACTCGTCGCTTCGGTATCAAAGGGAAGCTTGCCCCTAGATACGTGGGTCCTTTCAAGATCATTGGTAAAAGAGGCGACCTCGCCTATCAACTTGAGCTTCCTTCCAACTTCGCGAACGTGCACGATGTGTTCCACGTGTCACAGCTCCGCAAGTGCTTCAAGACGCCTGAGCGCACTATCGACTTCGAAGAGATTGACCTCCAAGAAGATTTGTCTTATCATGAGCACTCAGTTGCTATTCTTGAAGAAACTGAGCGCAAGACTCGCAACAAGTCTATCAAATTCCTCAAAGTGAAGTGGTCGCACCATTCCGACCGGGAAGCCACCTGGGAACGCGAGGACCATCTCCGTTCCGAATATCCGAAGTTATTTCAGTCCTAGATCTCGGGACGAGATCCTCTCGTAGTGGTCGAGTGTTGTAACACCCCGCATGTAACTTGCCATATTTGTAACTCCGACTCTTGCCATTTCCGGCTATGTGATATGTTTTTCCCTCCGTTGTCGGGTTTTGTCTTTCGTTTTGTATTTTTTCATGTCATGCATTTTCATATCATGTCATCATGCGCATTACATTTGCATACGTGTTCGTCTCATGCATCCGAGCATTTTCCCCGTTGTCCGTTTTGCAATCCGGCGCTCCTATCTCCTCCGGTGCACCCCTCTTGTTTTCTTTCATGTGCGTGTGTCAAACTTTCTCGGAATGGACCGAGGCTTGTCAAGTGGTCTTAATATACCACCCGGAGACTACCGGTCAAGTTTCGTTCCATTCGGAGGTCGTTTGGTACTCCAACGGTTAACCGGGCATCCGCAAAGTCCATTTGAGTGTCCAGCAAAAAACCCCTCCAAAACCAGCCCAAAACCCACCAAACTCTCTTCCATGCTCTAGGTCGTTCGATCACGATCGCGTGGGCAAAAACCACACCTCATTTGGAGCCTCCTAGCTCCCTCTACCTATAAATAGGTGGGCACCCCGAAAAACGGATTCGCAGACGAACCCTAGATTCTCCACCGCGCGCCGCCGGACACGTCCGCCGCCGCCTCCTCGCCCTATCAGCCGCCGCCACGTCACCCGGGTGCCGCCCGCGCCGCC
>NC_057799.1:315437079-315445197 GCF_018294505.1 Triticum aestivum
GCCGGCCGGCCCCGCCGCCGACCGCCGCCGCCGCCGCGGTCCCCGCCGGCGCCGCCCTCCTCCGCCCGACGCCGGCAACCCTCCAGCCGCGCCTCCTGTCCTTCCTGCCCCGAGCGCCATCGACGGCCTCTCCCTCGATCCAATCTGGTAGACACTGTAGCCCCGTTGACTTCCCTCGCTTCGTTTTTTTCTAAGTCTTTGAAATTTTGCAGCATGTGCACTTGTTCATGATGCGATAACTTTTTGCATGTAGCTCCGATTCGCGCGTGTAATATGTCAAATTGTTCGTCCCGTGATGGTCTTCATTTTGTTCAATTGCACCATGTTCATTACAGGTCATCTTGATTCCCAAATCTTCGTTGGAAGAGGGCTAGTTGATGTTAATCTCTGGTTCTTATCAGAACTTGGAGATTTGTCATTTTTGTATCATTTATTCTGTGCATCTTTTGAGCATGAGCTCTACATGTGTTTTGAAGTATGCCATGCCATCTTTCCAGTGGTATAGTCCATGTATTTTTGTGATCTCTGTGCTGACTAGCACAAGCATGCAAATTAGGTCCCGTAATATTTCTGATTTCAGGGACAGTGATTTCTCTAAGTCTTTGTCTGCTGTAATTTTGTTGCCATGTAAACTTGATGCTAGAGAGAGATCCATGCATATTTTGGAGATGTTAACTAAGGATGCTTTGTAACTATAGCTGTAGTTGATCCATTCCTGCAATTTTTTGCAATTATGGAGTGCCATAGCATGACTCAATCTTGCTCTACTTTTGCTATAAAATATTTCTGGCAGATTCTTAACATGATATGCATTTTTGCCAAGCTTATTGTAGTTGATCCATACATGCTATGCAATTGTTCTTGCCATGGTTAGCTTCATAGACATGCCATCTTGCTGTAGGTATGCTTGGTTTGTCATGCATTTCTCTGTAGTGAGTGCATCAAGCTCACAAAGAGGCCTACATATTTATATTTCTGCCATGCTCTGTTTTTCTGCTGTCTGAAACCTGATAACGAAACTTGCTATATTTACATGCTTGCCATCATATCTTCTGATCCTTTTTGGCTTATGGTCAGTAAGGGACTTTTGTCAAGTGCATTTAGTAGAACACTACCATGCCTTGTTTTGCTATGTTAATTTCCTGTAGCATATTAATTGCATGCTCTGAACATTGCTACCTGATGCTGATTTCTGCCATGTCCAGTTTTTCACTAAGTCTGTGAACCTGTAATCTTTTGCACGTTTGCCATGCTTGTTTGAGCTTGATATGTTGTGAAATAGCCGTGCTCAGTGTTCATCTTTTGTCAAGCATCTCCTGTAGATTACTACCATATGCTTTGTTGCTATGTTGGGGTGCTGTAGCATTGCTACTTGTTGCATTTTAAGTGCTATCTTGCTGTTTATCGCAGATTAGTGTCATTCTTGTTTTGCTTGCCATTTGCAAACCGTGCATCCGATTCCGGTGATCTTTATATCGATTTCGACCGAAATCATCTCATCTTTCCAGTGGCATGCTTGGTTTGCCAAGTTACTGCCATGTTCATTATTTTCCTTCCGGAGCACGCATACGCATCGCATATCATATCTTGCATATCATACATGTCTTGCATCATGTTGCTCGCGCATTTCTCGTGATTGATTGTGGTTCCGTTTGTTTGTGTTCTTGTCTTGGGTAGAGCCGGGAGATGAGTTCGTGAACGAGGAACCTGTCGAGTACGCTTACGAGGATCAAGCTTTCGACAACTCTGAGAATCTTGCAGGCAAGATGACCACCCCTCGAAATCACTTCTATCTTTGCTATGCTAGTTGTTCGCTCTATTGCCATGCTCCACTACCTATCACTTGCTATATCATGTCTCCTATTTCAGCCATGACAGCCCCTAACCATCCTTCCCTAGCAAACCATTGTTTGGCTATGTTACCGCTTTTGCTCAGCCCCTCTTATAGCATTGCTAGTTGCAGGTGAAGTTGAAGTTTGTTCCATGTCGGAACATGGATATGTTGGGATATCACAATATCTCTTATTTAATTAATGCATCTATATATTTGGTAAAGGGTGGAAGGCTCGGCCTTATGCCTGGTGTTTTGTTCCACTCTTGCCGCCCTAGTTACTGTTATGCCGGGATTATGTTCCTTGAGTTTGCGTTCCTTACACGGTCGGGTGATTTATGGGACCCCCTTGACAGTTCGCCTTGAATAAAACTCCTCCAGCAAGGCCCAACTTTGGTTTTACTATTTGCCACCTAAGCCTTTTCCCCCGGGTTTTCGCGAGCCCGAGGGTCATCTTATTTTAACCCCCCCCCCCTCCCGGGCGAGTGCTCCTTCGAGTGTTGGTCCGAACTGAGCAGACTGCGGGGCCCCCTTCTGGAAACTCAAGGTCTGGTTTTACTCGTAGGATGTCTCATCCGGTGTGCCCTGAGAACGAGATATGTGCAGCTCCTATCGGGATTTGTCGGCACATTCGGGTGGATTTGCTGGTCTTGTTTTACCATTGTCGAGATGTCTTGTAAACCGGGATTCCGAGACTGATCGGGTCTTTCCGGGAGAAGGTTTATCCTTCGTTGACCGTGAGAGCTTATGATGGGCTAAGTTGGGACACCCCTGCAGGGTATTATATTTCGAAAGCCGTGCCCGCGGTTATGAGGCAGATGGGAATTTGTTAATGTCCGGTTGTAGATAACTTGTCACCTGACCCAATTAAAATACACCAAGTGCGTGTGTAGCCGTGATGGTCTCTTCTCGGCGGAGTCCGGGAAGTGAACACGGTCTGTGTTATGTATGACGTAAGTAGGTGTTCAGGACCTCTTCTTGGTCATTGCTAGATGACGTCCGTTCCATTGCTTCTCTTCTCGCTCTCATTTGCGTAAGTTAGCCACCATACATGCTTTTGCCGCTGCAGCTCCACCTCTTTGCACCTCTTTGTCCTATAAGCTTAAATAGTCTTGATCTCGTGGGTGTGAGATTGTTGAGTCCCTGTGACTCACAGATACTTCCAAACAGTTGCAGGTGCCGACGATGCCAGTGCAGATGATGGCGTCGATCTCAAGTGGGAGTTCGACGAGGATCGTGGTCGTTACTATGTGTCTTTTCCTGATGATCAGTAGTGGAGCCCAGTTGGGACGATCGGGGATCTAGCATTTGGGGTTGTCTTATTTTCATCTGGATTTTGACCGTAGTCGGTCTATATGATTGTGTTTTGGATGATGTATGGATGATATTTATGTATTGTGTGAAGTGGCGATTGTAAGCCAACTCTTTATCCCATTCTTGTTCATTACATGGGATTGTGTGAAGATGACCCTTCTTGCGACAAAACCACTATGCGGTTATGCCTCTAAGTCGTGCCTCGACACGTGGGAGATATAGCCGCATCGTGGGCGTTACACATGGTGGGAGAATTATACAGCCACGCACCCTATTGACACTGTCACATGGGATCAGTTTCAGCAAGCTTTTCGTACATCACATGTTTCAGCAGGAGCTGTGGCTATGAAGAAGCGTGAGTTTCGCAACCTACGCCAAGGAGGACGCACCGTAGGCCAGTATGTGGAGGATTTCAGTAAGTTAGCACGTTATGCACCAGATGACGTTGCTACAGATGCAGCCAAGCAGGAGAAGTTTTTGGAAGGACTGAATGATGAACTGAGTATGCAGTTGATGGTAGCAACCTTCAACAACTACTAGGAGCTGGTAGATAGAGCTCTCATGATTGAAGGGAAGCAACAGCAGATTGAAAATCGTAAGAGGAAGTATGGACAAGGGAAGTACAATTCTGGAGCTCAGCAGAAGCCACGATTTGCCCCGAAACCGGGAGGACAGTTTCAGCATACCCATGGAGGAGGTAGTTCGCACAACCATAATGGCTCCAAGAATGGTAATGGGAATGGAGGAAGCAATGGACAGAACCGTACCAACCCATCTACCCCAGCCAAGAGGGATCTAAGTCATATTAGTTGTTTCAAGTGCCAGAAGACTGGACACTATGCAACTGATTGTCCTGAAGCCCAAAATGGAAATGGCAATGGAAGCTCTGGGAAGAAGCCGAACCCGTTCAGCAAAGGACATGTGAACCACGTGAGCGTGGAGGAGGTTGAAGCTCAGCCTGATGCAGTAATAGGTAAGTTTTTGGTTAAGTCATTTACTGCAACCGTTCTTTTCGATACTGGTGCATCGCATTCATACATATCAAGGGGATTTGTGAATAAGTTTAAGATGTCCACCCAAGTTCTCAAAACCCCTATGCTAGTAACCTCGCCAGGAGCAGAGTATATGGTAAGCCAAGGATGTTTTCAGATACCATTGGCCATTGGAAGGCATGTTTTCCCCTCAGACCTCATAGTTTTGGAGTCGCAAGGTTTGGATGTGATTTTGGGAATGGATTGGCTATTGTTGTATGGAGGAAACATCGATTGTGCCAGCAAGACGATTTTGATTACCACCCCAGAAGGAAAAAGGATAAAGTATGTATCCCGGCATATGCCGAAGAGGACTCAAGTGAATTCCTTATCAGGAGTTGTACAGGAGGAAGTACCAGTGGTGAAGGATTATCCGGATGTATTTCCAGAAGAGTTGCCAGGCATGCCACCAGACAGAGACATTGAGTTCTTGATTGAACTTTTTCCAGGCACAGGGCCAATATCTAAGAGACCGTACAGGATGCCCGCAAAAGATTTGGAGGAAATTAAGAAGCAGATCAAGGAGTTACTGGATAAAGGCTATATTCGCCCAAGTTCGTCACCTTGGGGATCGCCAGTACTTCTAGTGGAGAAGAAAGATGGATCGCTGAGGATGGTTGTTGATTACCGTGGACTGAATGAAGTGACCATCAAAAACAAGTACCCACTGCCGATGATCAATGATTTGTTTGACCGCCTACAAGGAGCTAAAGTATTTTCCAAGATCGATCTACGATCAGGATACCATCAGTTAAAGATTCGAGAGCAGGATATACCTAAGACGGCTTTTACCACCAGATATGGATTGTATGAGTATACCGTTATGTCATTTGGTCTGACTAACGCACCTGCCTATTTCATGAACCTGATGAACAAAGTGTTTATGGAGTTTTTGGATAAGTTCATCATGGTGTTCCTTGACGACATTCTAGTCTTTTCCAAGAATGAGGAAGAGCATGAGGAGCATTTACGATTGGTACTTGAGAAGCTCAGAGAACATCAATTATACGCCAAGTTCAGCAAATGTGAGTTTTGGCTGAAGAAAGTTGGATTCCTTGGACATGTTATTTCTGGAGAAGGAATAGCAGTAGACCCTGCCAAGGTTGACACAGTGACAAGTTGGGAAGCACCCACGACAGTTGGAGAAATCCGGAGTTTTCTTGGACTTGCAGGATACTATCGGAGATTCATCGAGAATTTCTCAAGGATTGCTAAGCCCATGACTGAGCTATTGAAGAAGGACACCAAATTCAATTGGACTGAGGAATGTGAAGCTAGTTTCCAAGAGTTGAAGAAAAGATTGGTTACATCACCAGTGTTGATTCTACCAGATCAACGCAAGGATTATGAAGTTTACTGCGACGCTTCTCGTCGAGGACTTGGAGCAGTGCTTATGCAGGAAGGAAGAGTTGTGTCATATGCTTCACGACAACTTAAACCCCATGAGAAGAATTATGCTACGCATGATTTGGAATTAGCAGCCGTGGTGCATGCATTGAAGACATGGAGACATTTTCTCATCGGAAACCATTGTGAGGTGTACACGGATCACAAGAGCTTGAAGTATATTTTCACGCAGAAGGAGTTAAATCTCAGACAGAGGAGATGGTTGGAGCTCATTAAGGACTATGATATGAGATTGCATTATCACCCAGGAAAGGCTAACGTAGTAGCAGACGCGTTGAGCCGCAAGAGTCATGTCAACACCCTCATGACAGGAGAGTTACCTCAGGAGTTAGCCGAGGACCTTCGCGAGCTATGTTTGGAGATAGTCCCAAGAGGCTATTTAGCGACTTTGGAGATTCAGTCTACCTTGATGGAAAGGATCAGAGAAGCTCAGAAGACAGACAAGGAGATTGAAGAGATAAAGGAGAAGATGAGCAAAGGAAAAGCCAAGGGATTTCGTGAGGATAAGCACGATACCTTATGGTTTGAGGACCGCGTATATGTGCCAAATGATCCGGAGATCAGGAAGTTGATTTTGCAAGAAGCCCATGATTCACCGTACTCGATTCACCCAGGAAATACCAAGATGTATTTGGATCTGAAGAATACTTTCTGGTGGACCGGAATTAAGAAGGATATTGCAGAATATGTAGCAGTTTGTGATGTGTGTCAGAGAGTGAAGGCAGAGCATCAGAAGCCAGCACGATTGCTACAACCGTTGCCGATACCCGAATGGAAGTGGGATAAAATAGGAATGGATTTTATCACAGGATTACCTAGGACTCGTTCAGGCTATCACTCGATATGGGTTGTAGTCGACCGTTTGACGAAAGTGGCTCATTTCATTCCAGTGAAGACCACTTACACCAGTGCTAAGTTGGCAAAGATATACATGACCAGGATCGTATGTTTGCATGGAGTTCCGAGGACCATTGTATCAGACAGAGGAACCCAATTTACCTTGAAGTTTTGGAAGCAGTTACATGAAACTTTGGGAACCAGGCTAGAATTTAGTACAGCTTTTCACCCACAGACAGATGGACAGACCGAGAGAGTCAACCAGATTTTGGAGGACATGTTGAGAGCTTGTGCACTAGATTATGGATCTAGTTGGGACGACAATTTGCCTTATGCGGAGTTTTCGTATAACAACAGTTATCAAACCAGTTTGAAGATGGCCCCTTTCGAAGCTTTGTACGGAAGGAGGTGTAGAACACCGTTGTTATGGGACGAAGTTGGAGACCGTCAGTTGTTTGGACCAGATTTTATTAAGGAGTCTGAACAGAAAGTGAGGTTGATTCGCGATAGGCTCAAAGTAGCCCAGTCCAGGTAGAAGACTTATGCTGATTCTAAACGAAAGGAGACAGTTCACGAAGTTGGAGACCGAGTTTATCTTCGAGTATCACCACTTCGAGGAGTGAAGCGCTTTGGAGTTAAGGGAAAGTTAGCGCCCCATTTTATCGGACTATACAGAGTTTTGGAACGTATGGGAGAGGTTGCCTACAAGCTGGAATTGCCCGAAGGATTGTCTGGAGTTCATGATGTATTTCACGTTTCCCAGTTGAAGAAGTGCCACGCAGAGATGGCTGAGATACCACTGAGAGATACTGTGCCACTGGAAGCAATTCAACTGGAAAGTGATTTGACCTATGAGGAGAAACCAGTTAAGATTCTTGAGTATGCCAGCCGAGTTACCTGCAGTAAGGTTATCAAGTTTTGCAAAGTCCAATGGAGTCACCACACGGAAGATGAAGCCACCTGGGAGCGAGAGGAAGATCTACGGAAGGACCACTCCCACCTGTTTTCTAGCCAACCCGAATCTCGAGGGCGAGATTCATCTTAAGGGGGGTAGGTTTGTAACATCCCAAATTTTCAATTTGGTATGTTATACATAGATCATCATTGCATATCATATTTTATTGCATTTTGACAAATTCTCGATAAATCCTAAGCAACTCAAGGACCCTCGGAGAGAGTTGGGGATTTTCTCGAATTTTCATATTTGATTTTCATCAAATAATAAGACGAGGATTTTGGTTTTAATTATTTTCTCTCCAGAAAAATATTTCAATTAAACAAAATAAATGAGAGGAGAAAATATGACTTCTCCAAAACAATTGAAATACTCGAGGAAAAGTGTTAAAATCATTTATTGGAATTTATTCGGATTTTATTTGCAATTTTATTGCATTATAAAAATATTGCATGTTTTCAAAAATTTATTTTGTGTTAAACAAATGTTCACCCTATTCTAGATTTTCTAACTAGACGGGGAAAATTTATTTTATCTTTTTTGGACTTTTATTTATTTTTCTACGAATTATTTTCCGCGGAACATTTAAAAAAAGAAAAAAACCGCGCGACGCCCGACCGGGCCGAAGCCCAGCCGAGCGCCGGCCCACCCCGCGCCCCTCTCCTTCCCCAGCACGACGCCGCCGCCGCTCGCCGAGTCCGGCACCCGCACGCCTCCCCGGCCGCCCCCTCCTCCAAGCCACC
>NC_057799.1:315446515-315447199 GCF_018294505.1 Triticum aestivum
TCGCCTCGTTGCCGGTTTTGTTTTTTTTTTTTAAAAAAAACCCGTTCGTTTAAAAAAAACCATAGATCGGTTTTTTCGGTTTTGTTATTTGGCGAGCGTTCACCGAACCGTTCGTTTTAACGAACGCGTTCGTCGGTTTTTCTCTGTCAACGAACGTCCGTTCTTTAAGCGTTCGTCCGTTTTTCTT
The DNA here is from genome assembly GCF_018294505.1 of Triticum aestivum. Lineage (NCBI taxonomy): Eukaryota > Viridiplantae > Streptophyta > Magnoliopsida > Poales > Poaceae > Triticum > Triticum aestivum. The sequence goes on from NC_057799.1 coordinate 315,446,703, forward strand.
TTTCGTCAGATTTTTCCGCGATTTTCTCAGATTCGATTTCTGATCGAATCTTCGTTTCTGTTTAAGTTTTCGCTCGTTTATCGGAATCAGGCGATTCAAGCGCCTAGAGTTTCGTCTCGAAATTCTCTTTCCGTTTAACCTACTCAAACAAGTTTTTGCTACTGTAAAATTTGACCTAGATCCAGATTAGTAAACGAAGCTTGTTTCTTTCGCCGTTTGACTTTCGTTGCTTCGTTCGAGTTGATTCTTTTTGCAAACCGGAGTTCTTAAGTTGAACTTTCTGGTTGGATCTTTCATTCGAGTTTTACCTGTGCATTAGATGAGTACTTATTGTTTGCTTGTTTGTTTGTGATAGAGTACCCGGAGTGTGCCGCTTGTTACTTCGAATCGCTAGGTTTCGCGGATCATCAGCAAGGCAAGTAACACTTTGATCATACCTTCCATACCCAGTTTTTATTGCATTAGATCTATTCCTCAAACATTGCATGGTTAGGATC
>NC_057799.1:315447521-315450303 GCF_018294505.1 Triticum aestivum
GGGCTGCAACGTTTCATGTTGCAGACTTTTCAGACGACGAGTAAGGTGCCTTAGGTCGTGGTCTTGTACTCAGTGATGCCGCTGGAGTTGATGGACTCACTTATCTTCCAAGTCTTCCGCTGTTATCGTTATTAGATGGCCTTAAGCCATATTTATCATACTTAATCTCTTTGGAGATATTCGATGTAATAAGTGTGTGATTGCTACTCTGTTATAAATCCTCCATTTGTACTGTGCGTGTCAGCATTACTGATCCAGGGATGACACTGGTGCACAGCAGCACAGACCATTTGAGGTCTGGTCGCTACACTTCATCAACCAGCTCAAACCCTTCAAACGATCCCTCTCTCATGGCCATTCTCGGTCTGGGGGCTCGACATACTGGGCCCTTCCCCCGTGCTGTCGAGGGCTTTGAGTACTTGTATGTTGCAATCGACAAGTTCACAAAGTGGCCAGAGGTGGAACCAGTGAGGAAGGTGACAGCACAGTCAGCCGTCAAGTTCTTCAAGGGACTAGTCTGCCGTTTTGCTGTGCCAAACAGAGTCATCACCGACAACGGCACGCAGTTCACAAGCCACACCTTCATGCAGTACATTCAAGACCTCGGCAGAAAGGTCTGTTTTGCTTCCGTGGCACACCCCCAGAGCAACGGCCAAGCAGAGAGGGCAAATGCGGAAGTGTTGCGAGGCCTGAGAACGAAGACATTTGATAGTCTGCACAAGAGTGGAAGGCGCTAGATTGATGAGTTGCCGGCGGTTCTTTGGTCGATTAGGACGACGCCAAATCGAGCCATGATACGTCTCCAACGTATCTATAATTTTTGATTGCTCCATGCTATATTATATTCTGTTTTGGAAATTAATGGGCTTTATTATACACTTTTATATTATTTTTGGGACTAACCTATTAACCGGAGGCCCAACCCAGAATTGCTGTTTTTTGCCTATTTCAGAGTTTCGCAGAAAAAGAATATCAAACGGAGTCCAAACGGAATGAAACCTTCGGGAACGTGATTTTCGGAACGAACGTGATCTAGAGGACTTGGACCCTACGTCAAGACATCAATCAGGAGGGCACGAGGTGGGGGGTGCCTACCCCCTGGGCATGCCCTCCACCCTCGTGAGCCCCATGTTGCTGCACCGACGTACTTCTTCCTCCTATATACACCTACGTACCCCCAAACTACCAGATACGGAGCCAAAAACCTAACTCCACCGCCGCTGTACCCGTGAGATCCCATCTTGGGGCCTTTTTCCGGAGCTCCGCTAGAGGGGGCATCGATCACGGAGGGCTTCTACATCAACACCATAGCCTCTCCGATGATGTGTGAGTAGTTTACCTCAGACCTTCGGGTCCATAGTTATTAGCTAGATGGCTTCTTCTCTCTTTTTGGATCTCAATACAATGTTCTCCCCCTCTCTTGTGGAGATCTATTCGATGTGATCTTCTTTTGCGGTGTGTTTGTTGAGACCGATGAATTGTGGTTTTATGATCAAGTTTATCTATGAACAATATTTGAATCTTCTCTGAATTCTTTTATGCATGATTGGTTATCTTTGCAAGTCTCTTCAAATTATCATTTTGGTTTGGCCTACTAGATTGATCGTTCTTGCAATGGGAGAAGTGCTCAGCTTTGGGTTCAATCTTGCGGTGTCCTTTCCCAGTGACAGTAGGGGCAGCAAGGCACGTATTGTATTGTTGCCATCGAGGATAACAAGATGGGGTTTATATCATATTGCATGAGTTTATCCCTCTGCAACATGTCATCTTGCTTAAAGCGTTACTCTGTTCTTATGAACTTAATACTCTAGATGCATGCTGGATAGCGGTCGATGTGTGGATTAATAGTAGTAGATACAGGCAGGAGTCGGTCTACTTGTCTCGGACGTGATGCCTATATACATGATCATACCTAGATATTCTCATAACTATGCTCAATTCTGTCAATTGCTCAACAGTAATTTGTTCACCCACCGTAATACTTATGCTCTTGAGAGAAGCCTCTAGTGAAACCTATGGCCCCCGGGTCTATTTTCTATCATATTAATTTTCCAACACTTAGTTATTTCTATTACCTTTTATTTTACTTTGCATCTTTATCATAAAAATACCAAAAATATTATCCTATCATATCTATCAGATCTCACTCTCGAAAGTGACCGTGAAGGGATTGACAAGCCCTTTATTGTGTTGGTTGTGAGGATTTATTTGTTTGTGTAGGTGCGAGGGACTCGTGCGTGGCCTCCTACTGGATTGATACCTTGGTTCTCAAAAACTGAGGGAAATACTTACGCTACTTTGCTGCATCACCCTTTCCTCTTCAAGGGAAAACCAACGCAGTGCTCAAGACGTAGCAAGCCACCGGTCAGACACCATTTGCCCTAGTATATGGGGCAGAGGCAGTTCTCCCCACGGAACTCATATACGGGTGACCTCGAGTGCTCGCTTATGATGAGCTTGAGCAAGAGCAGTTGCGGCAAGATGACGCGATGCTCCTTGAGGAAGATCGTCTTTCGACGGCTGAGAGAGCAGCACGCTAACAGCAAGCCTTGCCCTGCTACCATAGCCGCAAGGTTCATGCCCGAAGCTTTGAGGAAGGCTACCTTGTTCTTCGGCGCGTTCAGTCGGACAAGAATTCCAACAAGTTGACGCCGAAGTGGGAAGGCCCTTATCGGGTAATACGAGTCACCAGGCCTGGCGCAATCCGCCTGGAGACCGAAGATGTTATTTCAGTGAGCAACTCCTGGAACATCGAGCATCTTCGCAAGTTTTACCCATAAGG
>NC_057799.1:315450620-315483037 GCF_018294505.1 Triticum aestivum
CATGAGCACAAATAAATGAAGCGCTGGCGCCCTAAGTTATAGCATGCATGCTAGGTCGAGTCTCTTCCTTGGTTAGGATTGGTAGTGCTTAGCGGTGACTAACCCCTAGCCTAGAGGTCGAGTGTGCGTCTCCCTTTTCTTTTCTATCCTCCTTTGGTTCGCAGGGCACATGAGCACTTCTGCTGAGCTACTTGGAAGAAAGGGAACGGACTGGCGTCCCGACCCCGACAGGCCAGAATTGCCGGGGGCTGCAAGTACAAGGATCCAACCGCGGCAAGACAAGGTTGCCGGGGGCTGCAGATCCAGATAAGTCTTTCATCCTCTGTCATGCATTTCGGAACAGAACTGGGGCATGTGAAACCTCGTTTTATCTCCAGGCTACCGTGCTCCCCTTTTTCCTATACTTAAGGATTATCCCCTGGGTCCGGATTTGGTTGTAGCCGCGGCGGTAAGAAGATAGAACGAGAAGCCTAAGCCCACTTCGTCCCTGCCTCCACCAAGGGCGCGAGAATGGTCGAGCGAAGTGAGGGGGACGGCAAGGCCTGTTGCTGGGCTAAAAACCTTTATCTTAAAATAGTAACAAGGAATTCGCTCCTTGTCACGAGGTCCACCCACGAACGAAAAACCCGGCAAACATCCCTTTTTCATTAAAAACATCCCATACAAGTACAATTCGTACGGAATGAAAAACATGAGGAAGGGGATTATCAGTTCTAAGTTTAACAAAGGCCCGAAGGCTTACAAACTAAAAAAGAGATAAGATGCCTGTAATCCCTTTCTTGTCCCTCTCCTCAGGAGGCAGGTAAAGAAGGCGAAAGGGAAAAAGGGGCGCCTAGGCGAGCTACGAGCGGCAAAAAGCACCAAGAGAAAACCTCGGTGGCTACCCAAGGGTGGGCCGGTGATGACGGTGCCGGGAAAGGAGCTGGAAGACGAGGCGGCAGGACGCCGGACACGCGACGAAGGTGTCGGTGTCCCCGTACTCCGAGTTGAGGCCTTCGCCGCCCGCCCACTTCCTCTTCCGCAGCCTCCCGACGCCAGCTGCCCAAGGAGACGGCCCCGAGAAGTTCAAGGAGCTGGCCCCTCCCCCGGCAAAACTCCACTGGAGGAGCGGCCAGGTGCAGATGCTGCTGCTGCCGCACCTGCCTAGGCGCGGGGCGTCCGACGCCTAGTCGGACTCGTCCCCGTCATCTACCCCGCTGTCCTCCTCGTCACTCTCGCTCGACGAAGAGCTTCCGTCGTCGGAGTCTCCGTCGGAGGAGCTCTCCATGCAGCACTTTAGGCAAGTTCCAAATTCTCCGAAGACCTTGACGGAGAGCAACCCCTCCTCCATTAATTTGAAGTAGAGGACGAGCCCTGCCGTCAGGCTGTGGATGCGAGCGAACGTCTTCCATCCACAGCGGAGGTACATGACCCAAGGAGCCGGGAAGTCAACGTCGACCCGCGTGCCCCCATTCCCACAGCCTCTCATGTGCAACCTAGGGTCTGGGGCGGGGCACGCTCCATCTCCAGAGCAAACGGGGTGGGAAGACGAAGACGACGACACGGAGGCCGACGTAGCCTGATGAAGAACTCGTGGGGCTGGTCTCCAACGTGGCCTTCCGTCGGGAAAGGCATCATTGGCGGGGGCGAGGCCGGCGCGCCGCCCCGTCCTCCTCTCCCCCGAGCACCACGACCTCTGCCACGACTTCGCCTGCAGCCTCGCCCCTCCCCCTTCCCCTCGTGACCGGCTCCACCGCCGCGGGTTCAGGAGGAGGGACGCGGTGTCGAGCGGCGACCCTCGCCGCCACCGTCGAGGGACTAGGTTTTCCCTTCTCCATGGCGGATGGGAGGAAGAAGCAGAAGCAGGAGGAGATAGAAGATAGAAGAATGCAGGATGCCATCTCCCCTTCCCTCTCCTTATAAAGGGGCGGGGTCGAGGCTCGGCCACCCCGCTCGGCCAATCCAGCCACCAAAGGCGCAAGGAATCGGGACAGACCCGCTACCCCAACCACCGACGGCCCGGTTTCCCGCCTCCACCGCTTGCCACCCCAAGCGCATGGAGGACGCGTGGCGAATGTGCAGAACTGAGAGGACGGGTGAAGCGACCTCTCTCCACCTCGTGATCGTGGGGTGTGGACGCCTTGAAGACTGCGACCCGGCCCCATTCAGTAAATGAGCCGCGCCTCCACGCCTCCCTCTTTTTACGGGGAAGGCGTGAGCCACCTCTTTACTGCGACGTGACGCATGCGTGCGGAAACCGCCCCACGCATGCCACCCACGTCACGCGCACCCCTCCACGTCGCGCATTCAACGCGGGTCGTGGGAAGCGCAACGTGCGAAATTTTTTACCGCGGTAAAAACCGCCCCGCCTACCCACTCACCCTTTTGGGCCTGGCCCAACAACGTGTCACGCTTATGTGTCGCCCAGGCCCGGGGGCTCCTATCAGTGTACAAAAGAAGGGGCGCATCTTTGTACCCCTTTACCTGTGCACGGATAGTCGGAGCCGCGCCCGCGGCCACGCCAAGCAGAACAGGGGAGGTGAACCGAGGTAAGACCGAAGCCCAAGACAGCCAGAGCAACGCCAAGGCCAAGACCACAAAGAAGCAGAGAGGCGAAGCAGGTTCCCCCGGCAAGATCCTTGCCGGGGGCAGCCTCAGCGGCCCCGGCAAGACCCTTGCCAGGGCGGCTTGTCCAAACACCAGCGGAGCGCACCGCCCTTGAGCCCAAGGTCTCCAACGCCATCAACCACGTTGGGCCAGGGCTCGGGAGGCACCTCCATGGTTGCATGCAGATCTTTGTGAAGACCAGGAATATCCAAGATTAGATGAGGATTAAAAGACAATGATCCTCGGCAAGGATCACCCCCGACAAGATCCTTGCCGGGGACGACAGCGCGCTACGGCAAGACCCTTGCCGGGCCACCCGACAAGGCTCTCACCGAGGACGCCAGCAGGGCCACTGCCAGGCCCGCACCAGCCAAGTCTCCACCGCCGTTCGCATGTAGCTGCCAGCCCAACCAGCTGGGCAGGCACCTGCGTGGCAACATGCAGCCTCCAGGCCAACTCAGCACACGCCTGCGTGGCGGCATGCAGATCTTCGTGAAGGCTCCACCACCGCGCCACCTCAGCTGCCTGCCTGCCTACATGGCGCCGCATGCACCGCTGGCCAGGGCGCATGTTGAAGCAAGAAGGAGCGGCGACGGACGGGACGGGCCTCGCTCCCGTCCCCGATAAAGTTAGGGGACACCTCAGCGGCGCATTAAATGCGTCTTGTCCTGTAATACGAGTGATAAGCTCATAGCACTGTGCGCCTTTCCACCTCTTGTGTGCCACTGTGGCAGCCCCTTTCGACTATAAAAGTAGGCCCATGGCATACTGGAGAAGGATTCGGCTCTTTGGAACCACGCACCCACCATAGCTAGTTCGAGAGCTCAAGAACTCTTTGAAATACATCCACCAAAGCAGGACTAGGGTTTTACGCATCCTCGCGGGCTGAACCTGGGTAAATGATCCTTGTGCTGATTACTAATCCTGCTCTTCTTGCAACCCTGCGCCCCGGCAACCGTAGTAGGGATTCTTGTGATCTCATAGGTGTCGTTTCCACACCGACATTCCGTTCAATACAATTCTAGCATGAATAAAAAATGTCATGTACGAGAAATATGATAATAACCATTTTATTATTGCCTCTAGGGTATATTTCCAACACTACGGGTCCATAGCTAGTAGCTAGATGGCTTCTTCTCTCTCTTTGTTCTTTAATACATTGTTCTCCTCGATCTTCCTGGAGTTCTATCGGATGTAATCTACTTTTGTGGTGTGTTTGTTGGGATCCGATTAATTGTGGGTTTATGATCAGATTATTCATTGAAAGTAATTGATTCTTTTCTTAAATTTATTATGCATGGTTGTTATAGATTTGTATTTCTCTCTGATCTATCTGTTTGGTTTGGCCAACTAGGATGATGTATCTTCAGTGGGAGAGATGCTTTGTAATGGGATCAATCTTGCGATGTCCTCACCCAGTGACAGAAGGGGTAGCGAGGCACGTATTGTATTCCTGCGATCAAGGGTAAAATGATGGGGTTTATTCGTATTGCTTGAGTTTATTCTGTCTACATCATGACATCTTGCCTAAGGCGTTACTCTGTTTGTCATGAACTTAATACCATAGATGCATGCCGGATAGCGATCGATTGGTGGAGTAGTAGTAGCAGTAGTAGTAGATGCAGGCAAGAGTCGGTCTACTTGTCATGGATGTGATGCCTATATACATGATCATTGCCATGAATATGTCATAACTATGCACTTTTCTATCAATTGCCCAATAGTAATTTGTCTACTCACCGCATGCTATTGTTTCGAGAGAGAAGCCTCTAGTGGAAACTATGTCCCCCGGGGCTACTTTAATCTTATTATAAAAACCAAAAAATACCTTGCTGCAATTTATTTACTTTTGTTTTGTTTTGCAATTTATCTATCTACCTATACCAGGTTTGATCCTTGCAAGTAACGAGTTCAAGGGGATTGACAACCCTCTTTACCGCGTTGGGTGCAAGTATTTGCTTTTGTGTGTGCATGTGTTGTTCACTAGGATTTACGTGGTTCTTCTTTTGGCTCGATAAACCTTGGTTCCCACCGAGGGAAATACTTATCTCTATTGTACTGCTTAACCCTTCCTCTTCAGGGAAAATCCCAACGCAACTCACAAGTAGCACAAGTCAACATGCAAAAAAGCTCCATCAGTCCGATCCGGTGTCCTCAAGAGATGGTGGATATGGTCGTGCCAAACTTGCCATGCATGATTGCTTCTTTGCGGTGCAAGTACTGAGGACTGCCGCTCTCGCCACACACCCTAAGAAAGGAGGAACCACAATAGCTCATTGATCAAATTGCTAATCAACTTCAGCTATGGCAGTGCGGGTTGCTCATAGAAGCGGGATGGGTCGTTCTAATCCACTCCGTCTTGACGGCCACAAGAATTTACCACATGTTGTCAATGGACATACCCCTTGGGTGCTGCACACCATCAACAAAATAAGAAGCTTCTTATGGAGAGGCTTGGAGGACGCAAAGGTGGGCCATTGCAAAGTGGCATGGGACATGGTTTGTCGCCCAAAGGAGCTCGACAGCTTCGGGTTTCACAAACCTAAGGTACCTAAATGTTGCGTTATGTGTGCATTAGTCCTGGCTTGCACGCACGGATCCGGAAAGACCATGGCAAGGACTGCAAGTGCACGTCACACCAGAGGCTACGAGCATGCTCACATCATCCAAGGCCTGCACGGAGGGCAATGGCCGGGTCGCGGTTTTCTGGGTGGATCGATGGATTGAAGGGGCCTTGGCGGTGGAGATTGTGCCTGACATCGTTAAGGTCACCCCCTTGGCTCTTCGGGCTGCTTGTGTGGTGGAAGAGGGTCTAAGGCTCGGCAAATGGATCGAGCATATAAAGCGCCCGTTGAACATAACCATGATCGTGCAATTTTGCTGCATATGGAGCAAGATTCAGCGAAAGGCCATGCTAATGTCGGAGGCGCAAGATTCTTTCAGATGGATCCGATCCGAGGCGGGAGGCTACTCTGCTAGGACCGCGTACCGGCCTTCTTCCGACGCCTCACTTTGATGCCCAGTGTGCTGGAAATTTGGAGCTCTTGGGCACCGCCATAGCAAAAAAATGTTGCTTAGCTTGTTGTCAAGAACATATGCTCGACATTCGATCGTCTCGCGGCAAGAGGACTACCACACCAACCGTGTTTCCCGGCACGCTTGCAATAGCGGATACGTTGGATCATCTGTTGGTGCAATGCTCATTTGCGCGTGCCATCTAGTTCGATGTGCTGCATGTCAAAGGGTGGGAGAGATGTACGTCAACACCTCAGGCTAAAGTGGTGGACTGGTGGATGGTAGCGAGCAAGGTGGCGCCAGAGGCGCCAAGGAAGGAAGTGAATGCCCTAATCATCCTCGTCCCGCACTCCATCTGGAAGGAAAGGAGTCGTAGAGGGTGCGGCTCCTGGGGTCCATGTAGGCATGGCATGCCGTTGTAACATTTGAACCCTTACCTTCTTAATGAATTGACACGCAATTCTCACGCGTGTTCTAAAAAATATATATATTATGTTTCAAATAGACCATACTCCCTTCTTCCATGTGTATAAGGCCTAATGCGTTTTTCAAGGCTAACTTTGACCACATGTTAGAACAATAATATATGACAGTCAAGTTACACAAAGCACACCATTATATTCGTATGTGGAACGATCTTCTAATGATATAATTTTTACAATATACATCTCATATCTTATTAATCTTATCAATAGTCAACGACAACCTCGATAAAATATTTGGCCCTATATATATGAAAGGAGGGAGTAACTTTAATCTCTAGCGAGAGTAGGGAGTCTATTGCCAACTATTAATTAAGCTTCTTCTTTTTGCACTCAGTTTAGTTCAATGGGTAGTGCATTTAGAAAAGTTTCAGCTAGAAAAATATCTGAATTCTTGTTAGCTGGTGGTTGGGACATAAAAAGGAACGTTGTTTTAATTTCTACAAGGCAATTCGAGATTGACTTTAAAATTAAGGATTATGCAACTATAATATGACACTGAATTAATTGAAGCATGGAATAGGAGAGGCTGGAGAAATCTGGTGCACGTGGAAGAAAAGAAGCATAGTTGGCTTATAGTCCCGGACTCAACAAGGGCATCTCCCAGACGGGCCTGTAAATCTCCCGCAACTGTTTGGGTTGTGCTGTCCGGACCACCTAAGCTATCCAACATGGTCTTTGTATCAGTCCGCGGGGCGGTCCGGACGCGTTTTCTCCCGAGACAAACGTGGGGAGGTTTGCGGGAGTCCGGACCGATCCCAAGCCCACTTCTGACCGTCCTGGCCTACCAAAACCTCCTCCCCCCTCCCGTGCATGCTCCCGCCCAGCACCAGCTGCCCGCATTCATGCCGCTCAACGTTGAAGACGGCTCAGGGCGGACGCGACCTCTCACTACCTCCGCCCTTGAAATGGCGAGCCGGTCGAAGGCGCCACCTGCGACGCGTCTCCAGTGTCCATTCCTATTCAATGCCGGAGACGCGTGACTAGACAGGACATGACGGATATCTACCACGCCCGTTCAATGTCGTTGTACGTCCATCTGCCTCCATTAAACAGGCTCACCGGGCGAGAAACCCACTCCGGTGCTGCGCATTGACGCAGCCGGATGCCTCGCCTCGCCGAAATTAGCTATATAGAGGAGGCCACACCCGGCTAACTCCACGCCACAACACAAGCCCCTCCACATCCTACTCCCTTACACAACATCCGCCATAACCACCAGCGAGAAAGCACTGTGGGGCAGTTTGTCGTCGAAGATGAAGCATGCAGTGGCCGCCCTTGCCGCCACCTGGCATAGCCGCCGTGCCAGGCGGATCGAGGCCGGCTTTCCGGCCAACTCGTCTGAGGTCTTTGACAACAAGGATGACACCACAATGGAGACGGGCTCCGACGACTCCGCCCCAGCTCCTGCGCCTCCTGTGCACGCCCGCTTCACCATGGAGCAGGCGATCACGGAGGAGAACATCACCAGCTACGCCTCATACGCGCCACCGATGAACCATCGGCCGGCCTGATGGGACGATGATAGCGCCGACGCCACCATTTCCCTCATGGACCTCACGTCCACTGGCGACGTACAAGGTGCGGACTCCTCCGAGGATGAGTAAGCCACGGGAGGCGACGGGACCTAGTGATGTAGGGTAGAGCCCTACATGCCCGATCTTTCATGAAATGGAGGGGATCCTACGAAGAACACGAAGAACACGAGGGGAAACACAAGGGAAAACACAAGAGGAAACACTCAAACCAACAAGATTCGATTACACATGTGCTAGATCTTCGAAACACAAAGAGATACACGATCCAAAGTAAACAAAGGACGATACAAGAGGTAGCTAGTTCATCTCCGTGAGGAGGCCTTGAGGGGGTCTTCCGATGAGGGGTCTTGAATCCTCTTGGGGGATCTTCTCCGAAGAGGTCATGAACTCCAATGGAGAAGTAACCAAGTGGATGAGGAAAGCTCTGTCTTTCAAATGAGCCATCACATTGCTGACCCTAACTAGGAGGTGGTGGAGGAGTATATATAGTCTAGGGCCACGAGGAGGTATGTGAGGGGCGAAGGGGTACATGGGCCTTGGTCCCGTTACACTGTGCGCAGACAGGCGTCAGACGTCCGATGGGTGTTGAGTGTCTGGTCACTCTCGGGAGTCTAGTCGTCCGGAGGAGGCCGGACTTCCGACGTTTCGGCTCGGTTGAGGTGGCGCCGGATTTCCGGACGATGTCGGTCGTCCAGTGGCTGATGGTCGTCGGACGTCCGGCCTTGGTCGGTCGTCGGACGTCCGGCCTTGGTCGGTCGTCCGACCACTGTAGCTTTCGTCGGCTGGTCCATCTGGCTAGTGGAGACTCCAGGCTTCGGACGTCCGGTAGTGTCCGGTCGTCCGGTGGATGTCGGACGTCCGAGTGCTGTAGCTTCCTAGCAGCTCCTTCTCTTTCTCCTCCCACTTGGTGTACTTACCGTCTTGTCCATGGTCTTCCTCTTGGTTCCTGGTCATGCATAGCACATATGTTTGAGGTAGTAGTCATGTCTCACATGTGGAAAGTGATGGTTCGGAGAGGAGCGACTTCACCTTGCGTCCAATGGTGTATAGTCGAGGTCTCATCGTATGTCCTCTTGGGGCATGGGGAGTAGTCGTGGTGTACATGGCGATGATCGTAGGATGCTCCGCATCATCCCCCCCCCCCTTGGGAAAGATCTTACCTCGGATCGCGGTCCTCATCACCATGGAAACGGTTGTCGTGGACGGACTTATAGTCGGATGGAGTTGAAGGCATTGCGAAATCCAAGTACTCCAAGGTGTCTCCGGAGTGATAGACATGCCAAAAGAGCAAACACAAGCGACACTCGGAAATACAATGGTTAGTGCACACAAAGTGTCCATCAAGTAAGTATGAGTCCGTTCGGCAAGATTGTTCGTGACAAAGCGCATGAAGCTTAACATGATATGCAAAGCATTCATGGGAGCAAATTCATTTTTCATGCACACAATAGCGTGGTACTTGTTATGGTGCACAAAGCTACAAATTCTACCATTGTGCAAAATGATGTCATAATGGGACGGTGTATCAAAAGCATGAACATGGTAATTGGTGCTCAAAGTGATTATGTTGTCATGCAATTGATGGTGGGCAATATGATCATGATGTATGAATATGCCATCAAGGAAGATCACAACAAATTTGCTAAGGAAGTGCACAAGCTCATATATCATGGATGACATGGAAATAGATGCAACAAGACAAGCATAATGTGAGTCAATCCATGCATGGGGTGCAAACTTGTGGTGAGTATGATATTTCCATCGAGCATGACATGTGTGAGCACAATCAACAAATATGGAGGTGTTGGTGCAATGTGTCAAAGGAGCATTGATGTACCAATGCTCGATGTCATGGCATGAGTGGAGGTTTGAAGGTGCATCCAATAAGTCTGAACGCTCCTCAATGTGAAGGTCCATAGAGCCAATCATCAATGTCGCTCCTCCGTTCACGAGATGTATCATGTAGACAACAAGAAGGAAACAACAATGAAAGAATGACCCGTCCAATATGTGTATGTGAGGATGGCTCAAAGGGAAGAAGGTCACCTTTAGGAGTTTCTTAAGGATGTTGGAGTTGTGCATCTTGTATGCCTTCACATAACCAATATGTCTCGTGATTGTATCGCCTTGTGAATCCTTCAAAATGAAAGGACATGACAAACATATGGAAAAACAAATGAGGTTAGAGGAAGTGCAAAACCTATCATTCGTGTGGTAAGATACCCAACAAGTGTATGCATCATGCTCATCATAAGAAAGGACAAGGGAGCATTTCATAGTGTGGAGGCATATGATGCGAGAACAACTGAATACAATAGGCTCAATCAAACAAGCATGCATCACAAGTAAGGTGCCAAAGTCTCCAAGATTAATAAGCACATCATGGTTGCACTCACTACAAGTGGATATGAGAGGTGCAACTAATGGAGACAAGCGACAATGATCAAGATATACCATGTGAGAGGCATGAACATATATGTCATCAACCCAAGAAAGCGAGTAAGAATGGAACATGGGTGATGCGACAAAACAATCAATCATAGTGATCAAGTGGTGCAAGCTAGTAGTGCAAAGATGCAACGTACTAGAGGTAATCATGACAATCATGTCATGTGTGCAAATAGTGGGCATGAATAATTCACATGACATAGTACAAGCATGAAAGCAAGATATGAGGAAGGTATCATCATTGTATTGGCAAGAAGTCCTAGGTACATAGCAATGGAACATCATGACTCTCCCAACACAAGAATCAACAATAGCATGTGGCACAAGGAAAACATGGTAATAGTAACAAGGATCTCCGCCAAGCATGCAAATACACATATGAGTATCATAATTGTGAATTATGGGTAGATGCAAGCAAGGGTCACAATTGCATGGCAAAATCATGTAAAGAGGCATAACATGCAAAGTGAACAAGATAGAATGGGCATAAAGTAACAAGTGATATATAGCCCATAGCCGTGTGAGAGCCAAGTAAAAGAGATGCGCGTAGTCCTTGCGCGAAAGGAACGGTGGGAATGATAATCCACGGGATCCCAAATCATCATTGCTCTTGAGAGCTCGTTCCGTCAACTCTTGGGATTGAGAGGTTGACGAGTATACGTGAGTACCTACACAAAACAAAGACAAAGGGAAAATTGTGTGTGCGTGGTATATGTACACATCATCCATTATGATGCATACGTGCATGTGTTGGTTAGCAAAAAATATCCAATGATCAAATAAATGAGATGTGTGATATAGAAACATGTCATCCATCATGATAGGTTTGTTGTTATGTATGACATAATGGAGACTCAAATTGTGTAAAGCATCACGAGAAATATTTAGAGCATTTTTATTCATGGAATGCATATGGTGCATGCAATTATGGGAATCATGCAAAGTATGGAATGCATCAAAATCTCCTAATATATATGAGGAAACTATGGGGGTCTCCTCATGAGCTTTAATGGAAACATCACATGGAGAATATTGACAACATCCGAAAAAAGCATATTTGGTTCTATGTGTTCATGGCATGGTATAGTAGATGAATTGTGCAAATCATGTAAAGGAAGCATGGCAATATCATCGCATGAAAAACAAAAGCCAATGACCATCATCTCGTCATCTATGCCATAAGTGCAGATGGGATTTATTTTAATGGGGCATGCATAGTTACTATGTTGAGATTGAAATGATGCAATATGGGAGATCTCACTCATAGCATATGAAAAGTTTAAAGGATTGTCAAACATAATGTGACCAATAGAATTTTCACAAGATATCCTATGGATAATAGCATCACAACTAGGCAATTCAACATGCTCATCATCATATTCATCATAAATGGGTGGCATATCGAAACAAGATATAGTATGCGATGAATCCATAAGGTGATCAACATCATGCACACAATCATTTACAAGATAGTCCACTAGTGGGACAAGAGAAGCACCATCACCTATGTGACCTTTGGAGCATCGCTCATGTGTTGTAGGTGAGGTGTCGAAGACCAAGTCATGGTCATCTTGATGGAACCATGTGGGGGTGCATCATCGTCCACCATGGCCATCGTCGTCTCTATTGGAGGTATGGACTCGTCGAGGATAGGCATGTCGCCATGTAGGAGACCTAGCACCAAAAGGAAAACACACTCAGAGTAGAGGGTAAGTCGTTAGAAATCATAGTGGCCTCACATGCCGTGTCAACTACCTCACTCACTAAGTGTTGTGGTTCCCTCCCTCCCTCTTGGATGCTCTCACTTGTATGGTTGGTGGAGTCACTCAAATGGCTCTCAACCTCACATAGTATGTGTGGCATGCTCTCAAGTCTGGGGCTAGTGGTAGTCACACTCATCCTCCCATAGGAAATGCTCTCGATGTCACATATGGTGGAGTCACTCATGTCACTCATGTGGTTGTGGCTCTCCTCACATGGGAATTGGGACATCTCATCATATGTGGGTGTCGGAGAGGTGTAGGTGCAAACGTCTCCAAAGACGAATGTCGTAGGATGTGGCAAAACATCACCCTCCTCCGAGACCAAAGAGAAGGTCTCATGTGCGCTCGAGTAGCTTGACTCGAAGTATGAGTCCAATATGGGCGCCGGATTCATGTTGTTGAAGAGGTTCGTGCTCGTTGCCGTGGTCGAAGGGGATGGCCCTTGCTTGACCTTCTTGTCGCCGTCTTGTTGTTGGTGGCCCATATGATGTGGCACCTCATAGCTCGTCTCCATGACCGAAGGGAATTTCCCATGCTCGACCATCATCCTTGAGGGGCTTCCGAAGATGGAAGTGTCGCCCTCACTTGTAGGTGGTCGCCTTGGACTTGATGAAGTCGTTGTAGGCATACTCGTGGGAAGTAGGCGAAGATGTTGTACGTCCAAAGGCGAAGATGCCTTGATAGCACTTGGCGAAGATGCCGAGGTGGTGGTGGTAGCCGTAGCTTCCTCTTGGTGGTGCTTGTCTCGCGGTTTTCTCTTGTGCTCATGAAGTTTCATCGTAGCTTGATGTAGAGCTTGTTGGGACTTGTAGGTTTGTGCGTCTAGAGCATCTTCATGATGTTGGTGTCATTGTCGCACTTGAGCTCATAGTAGATGTCGTTCGTCGTCATCGTGCACATGTTTCTTGGAGGTGACTTGCCCTTCATGACGATGTGGATCACGTATGTGATGATGGTCGCCATGGAGATGTGGACGTGGACGAATTGCGCTTGGATCGCGTGGGCGTGATAACCCACAAGTATAGGGGATCGTTTGTAGCCTTCTTCGATAAATATGAGTGTCGAACCCAACGAGGAGGTAAAGGCAGAACAAATATTCCCTCAAGTTCTATCGACCACCGATACAACTCTACGCACACTTGACGTTTGCTTTACCAGAAACAAATATGAAACTATTTTGTAGGTGTGATGCTAGAACTACTTTGCATGAATAAAACTAGAAGTACTTTGCAAGATAATAAAAGTTAGGTGTTTAGTAAAAGGGTTTGTGTCAACAAGAAAGTTATTTTTCCCTAGGCAATTGATAACAAGTACCGGTAATCATTCTTGTAATTTTATATGAGGGGGAGGCATGAGCTAACATACTTTCTCTACTTGGATCATATGCACTTATGATTGCACCCCTAGCAAGCATCCGCAACTACTAAAGATCATTAAGGTCGTGAATCCCAACCATAGCATTAAGTATCAAGTCCTCTTTACTCCCATACGTCATACCCCACTTACTCGGGTTTAAGCTTCTGTCACTCTCGCAACCCACCATAAGCGACCATGAGCATATTGCAACACCCTACAGTGGGGGGACCCTCACGTTTGCGCGAGAACGAAGGGCACTGTAGGACAACACCATAAATAAAATATACAATCATACCAACAAAGATCACGATTAACCCACAGGACAAAATGGATCTACTCAAACATCATAGGATAACCATAGATCATTGGGAAATAATATATGGAGTTGAGCACCATTTTTAAGTAGAGATTACAGCGGGGAGAAGGGGTGTTACACCGCTGCATAGAGGGGGAGAAAGTTGGTGTGGACGGTGTTGGGGAACATGGTAAGTTCAAAAAAATTCCTACACACACGCAAGATCATGGTGATGCCTAGCAACGAGAGGGGAGAGTGTCGTCCACGTACCCTCGTAGACCGTTAAGCGGAAGCGTTATGACAACGCGGTTGATGTAGTCGTATGTCTTCACGATCGACCGATCCTCAGTACCGAACGTACGACACCTCTGCGTTCAGCACACGTTCAGCTCGGTGACGTCCCGCGAACTCACGATCCAGTAGAGCTCGAGGGAGAGTTTCGTCAGCACGACGGCGAGGTGACGATGTTGATGAAGCTACCATCGCAGGGCTTCGCCTAAGCACCGCTATGATATGACCGAGGTGGATTATGGTGGAGGGGGGCACAGCACACGGCTAGGAGAGATCAATGATCAACTTGTGTGTTCTAGGTGCCCCCCTGCCCCCGTATATAAAGGAGCAAGGGGGGAGGCCGGCCGAATCCTGTAGGGCACGCTAGGAGGAGGAGTCCTCCTCCTAGTAGGAGTAGGACTCCCCTTTCCTACTCCTACTAGGAGGAGGAAAGGAAGGAGGAGAGGGAGAAGGAAGGAGGAGTGGGAGAAGGAAGGAGAGGGGGGAAAAGGAGGAAAGGGGGCCGGCCCCCTAGTCCAATTCGGTTTGGGCTAGGGGGGGCGCGCGCCCTGCCTCCTCTCTTCCACCACTTGGCCCATGAGGCCCATTACTTCTTCCTCGTATTCCCGTAACTCCCCGGTACCCCGAAAAATATCCGAATCAGTCGGAACCTTTCCGATGTCCGAATATAGTCGTCCAATCTATCGACCTTTACGTCTTGACCATTTCGAGACTCCTCGTCATGTCCCCGATCTCATCCGGGACTCCAAACTACCTTCGGTACATCAAATCACATAAACTCATAATACCGATCGTCACAGAACTTTAAGCGTGCGGACCCTACGGGTTCGAGAACTATCTAGACATGACCGAGATATGTCTCCGGACAATAACCAATAGCGGAACCTGGATGCTCATATTGGTTCCTACATATCCTACGAAGATCTTTATTGGTAAAACCGCATCACAACATACGTTGTTCCCTTTGTCATCGATATGTTACTTGCCGGACATTCGATCGTCAGTATCTCAATACCTAGCTCGATCTCGTTGCCGGCAAGTCTCTTTACTCGTTCCGTAATGCATCGTCCCGCAACTAACTCATTAGTCACATTGCTTGCAAGGCTTATAGTGATGTGCATTACCGAGAGGGCCCAGAGATACCTCTCCGACAATCAAAGTGACAAATCCTAATCTCGATCTATGCCAACTCAACAAGTACCATCGGAGACACCTGTAGAACACCTTTATAATCACCCAGTTACATTGTGACGTTTGGTAGCACACAAAGTGTTCCTCCGGTATTCGGGAGTTGCATAATCTCATAGTCACAGGAACATGTATAAAAGCAATAGCAGTAAACTAAACGATCAAGTGCTAAGCTAACGGAATGGGTCAAGTCAATCACATCATTCTCTAATGATGTGATCCCGTTAATCAAATGACAACTCATGTCTATGGCTAGGAAACTTAACCATCTTTGATTCAACGAGCTAGTCAAGTAGAGGCATACTAGTGACACTTTGTTTGTCTATGTATTCACACATGTACTAAGTTTCCGGTTAATACAATTCTAGCATGAATAATAAACATTGATCATGATATAAGGAAATAACAAGTTTATTATTGCCTCTAGGGCATATTCCCTTCAGTCTCCCACTTGCACTAGACTCAATAATCTAGTTCACATCGCCATGTGATTTAACACCAATAGTTCACATCACCATGTGATTAACACCCATACTTCACATCGCCATGTGACCAACACTCAAAGGGTTTACTAGAGTCAATAATCTAGTTCACATCGCTATGTGATTAACACCCAAAGAGTACTAAGGTGTGATCATGTTTTGCTTGTGAGAGAAGTTTAGTCAACGGGTCTGCCATATTCAGATCCGTATGTATTTTGCAAATTTCTATGTCAACAATGCTCTGCACGGAGCTCTAGCTAATTTCTCCTACTTTCAATATGTATCCAGATTGAGACTTACAGTCATCTGGATCAGTGTCAAAACTGGCATCGACGTAACCCTTTACGACGAACCTTTTGTCACCTCCATAATCGAGAAACATATCCTTATTCCACTAAGGATAATTTTGACCGCTGTCCAGTGATCTACTCCTAGATCATACACAGCATGGCATGTTTTATAGAACCTATGGCTGAGGCATAGGGAATGACTTTCATTCTCTTTCTATCTTCTGTCGTGGTCGGGCTTTGAGTCTTTCTCAATTTCACACCTCGGAACACAAGCAAGAACCCTTTCTTTGACTGTTCCATTTTGAACTACTTCAAAAAGTTGTCAAGGTATGTACTTATTGAAAAAAAAATCAAGCGTCTTGATCTATCTCTATAGATCTTGATGCTCAATATGTAAGCAGCTTCACCGAGGTCTTTCTTTGAAAAAACTCCTTTCAAACACTCCTTTATGCTTTACAGAAAATTCTACATCATTTCCGATCGACAATATGTCATTCACATATACTTATCAGAAAGGTTGTAGTGCTCCCACTCACTTTCTTGTAAATACAGGCTTCACCACATGTCTGTATATAACTATATGCTTTGATCAACTTATCAAAGCGTATATTCCAACTTCGAGATGCTTGCACCAGTCCATAGATGGATCGCTGGAGCTTGCACATTTTGCTAGCACCTTTAGGATCGACAAAACCTTCTGGTTGCATCATATACAACTCTTCTTTAAGAAATACATTAAGGAATGTAGTTTTGACATCCATTTGCCAGATTTCATAAAATGTGGCAACTTGCTAACATGATTCGGACAGACTTAAGCATCGCTACGAGTGAGAAAATCTCATCGTAGTCAACACCTTTGAACTTTGTCAAAAACCTTTTTCGACAAGTCTAGCTTTGTAGATAGTAACACTACTATCAGCGTCCATCTTCCTCTTGAAGATCCATTTATTTTCTATGGCTTGCCGATCATCGGGCAAGTCAACCAAAGTCCATACTTTGTTCTCATACATGGATCCTATCTCAGATTTCATGGCATCAAGACATTTTGCGGAATCTGGGCTCATCATCGCTTCCTCATAGTTCGTAGGTTCGTCATGGTCAAGTAACATGACCTCCAGAACAGGATTACCGTACCACTCTAGTGTGGATCTCACTCTGGTTGACCTACGAGGTTCGGTAGTAACTTGATCTGAAGTTACATGATCATCATCATTAGCTTCCTCACTAATTGGTATAGGAGTCACAGGAACAGATTTCTGTGATGAACTACTTTCCAATAAGGGAGCAGGTACAATTACCTCATCAAGTTCTACTTTCCTCCCACTCACTTCTTTCGAGAGAAACTCCTTCTCTAGAAAGGATCCATTCTTAGCAACAAATGCCTTTGCCTTTGGATCTGTGATAGAAGGTGTACCCAACTATCTCCTTTGGGTATCCTATGAAGACACATTTCTCCGATTTGGGTTTGAGCTTATCAGGATGAAACTTTTCCACATAAGCATCGCAACCCCAAACTTTAAGAAACGACAGCTTAGGTTTCTTGCCAAACCATAGTTCATACGGTGTCGTCTCAACGGATTTAGATGGTGCCCTATTTAACGTGAATGTAGCTATCTCTAATGCATAACCCCAAAACGATAGTGGTATATCGGTAAGAGACATCATAGATTGCACTATATCCAATAAAGTACGTTTATGACGTTCGGACACACCATTACGCTGTGGTGTTCCAGGTGGCATGAGTTTGTGAAACTATTCACATTGTTTTAATTGAAGACCAAACTCATAACTCAAATATTCGCTTCTGTGATCAGATCGTAGAAACTTTATTTTCTTGTTACAATGATTTTCCACTTCACTCTAAAATTCTTTGAACTTTTCAAATGTTTCAGACTTATGTTTCTTTGAGTAGATATACCCATATCTGCTCAAATCATCTGTGAAGGTCAGAAAATAACGATACCCGCCACGAGCCTCAACACTCATCGGACCTCATACATCAGTATGTATTATATCCAATAAGTCAGTTGCTCGCTCCATTGTTCCGGAGAACGGAGTCTTAGTCATCTTTGCCCATGAGGCATGGTTCGCAAGCATCAACTGATTCATAATCAAGTGATTCCAAAAGCCCATCAGCATGGATTTTCTTCATGCGCTTTACACCAATATGACCTAAACGGCAGTGCCACAAATAAGTTGCACTATCATTATTAACTTTGCATCTTTTGGCTTCAATTTTATGAATATGTGTATCACTACGATCGAGATCCAACAAACTATTTTCATTGGGTGTATGACCATCGAAGGTTTTATTCATGTAAACAGAACAACAATTATTCTTTGACTTTAAATGAATAACTATATTGCAATAAACATGATCAAATCATATTCATGCTCAACGCAAACACCAAATAACATTTATTTAGGTTCAACACTAATCCCGGAAGTATTGGGAGTGTGCGATGATGATCATATCAAACTTGGAACCACTTCCAACACACATTGTCACTTTACCCTTAACTAGTCTCTGTTCATTCCGCAACTCCCGTTTCGAGTTACTAATCTTAGCAACTGAACCACTATCAAATACTGAGGGGTTGCTATAAGCACTAGTAAAGTACACATCAATAACATGTATATCAAATATACCTTTGTTCACTTTGCCATCCTTCTTATCCGCCAAATACTTGGGGTAGTTCCGCTTCCAGTGACCAGTCCCTTTGTAGTAGAAGCACTTAGTCTCAGGCTTAGGTCTAAACTTGGGCTTCTTCACTTGAGCAGCAACTTGCTTGCCGTTCTTCTTGAAGTTCCCCTTCTTCCCTTTGCCTTTTTTTCTTGAAACTAGTGGTCTTGTCAACCATCAACACTTGATGCTTTTCTCGATTTCTACCTTCCTCGATTTCAGCATCACGAAGAGCTTGGGAATCGTTTGCGTTATCCCTTGCATATTATAGTTCATCACGAAGTTCTAGTAACTTGGTGATGGTGACTAGAGAACTTTGTTAATCACTATCTTATCTGGAAGATTAACTCCCACTTGATTCAAGCGATTGTAGTACTCAGACATTTTGAACACATGCTCACTAGTTGAGCTATTCTCCTCCATCTTGTAGGCAAAGTACTTGTCAGAGGTCTCATACCTTTCGACATGGGCATGAGTCTAAAATACTAATTTCAACTCTTGGAACATCTCATATGCTCCGTGGCGTACAAAACGTCTTTGAAGCCCCGATTCTAAGCCGTAAAGCATGGTGCACTAAACTATCAAGTAGTCATCATATTGAGCTTGCCAAACGTTCATAACATCTGTATTTTCTCCTGCAATAGGTCCGTCACCTAGCGGTGCATCAAGGACATAATTCTTCTGTGCAGCAATGAGGATAATCCTCATATCACGGATCCAATCTGCATCACTGCTACTAACATCTTTCAACTTAGTTTTCTCTAGGAACATATCAAAAATAAAACAGGGGAGCTAAACGTGAGCTATTGATCTACAACATAGATATGCTAATACTACTAGGACTAAGTTCATGATAAATTAAAGTTAAATTAATCATATTACTTAAGAACTCCCACTTAGATAGGCATCCCTCTAGTCATCTAAATGATCACGCGATCCAAATCAACTAAACCATGTCCGATCATCACATGAGATGGAGTAGTTTTCAATGGTGAACATCACTATGTTGATCATATCTACTATATGATTCATGCTCGACCTTTCGGTCCCTAGTGTTTCGAGGCCATATCTGCATATGCTAGGCTCGTCAAGTTTAACCTCAGTATTCTGCGTGTGCAAAACTGGCTTGCACCCGTTGTATGTGAACATAGAGCTTATCACACCCGATCATCACGTGGTGTCTCGGCACGACGAACTTTCGCAACGGTGCATACTCACGGAGAACACTTATACCTTGAAATTTAGTGAGAGATCATCTTATAATGCTACCGTCGATCTAAGCAAAATAAGAGGCATAAAAGATAAACATCACATGCAATCAATATAAGTGATATGATATGGCCATCATCATCTTGTGCCTTTGATCTCCATCTCCAAAGCGCCATCATGATCACCATCGTCACCAGCGCGACACCTTGATCTCCATCGTAGCATCGTTGTTGTCTCGCCAACTATTGCTTCTACGACTATCGCTACCGTTTAGTGATAAAGTAAAGCAATTACAGGGCGATTGCAATGCATACAATAAAACGACAACCATATGGCTCCTGCCAGTTGCCGATAACTCGGTTACAAAACATGATCATCTCATACAATAAAATATAGCATCATGCCTTGACCATATCACATCACAACATGCCCTGCAAAAACAAGTTAGACGTCCTTTACTTTGTTGTTGCAAGTTTTACGTGGCTGCTACAGGCTGAGCAAGAACCGTTCTTACGTACGCATCAAAACCACAACGATAGTTCGTCAAGTTAGGGCTGTTTTAACCTTCTCAAGGACCGGCCGTAGTCATACTCGGTTCAACTAAAGTTGGAGAAACTGACACCCACCAGCCACCTGTGTGCAAAGCACGTCGGTAGAACCAGTCTCGCGTAAGCGTACGCGTAATGTCGGTCCAGGACGCTTCATCCAACAATACCGCTGAACCAAAGTATGACATGCTGGTAAGTAGTATGACTTGTATCGCCCACAACTCACTTGTGTTCTACTCGTGCATATAACATCTACGCATAATCCTGGCTCGGATGCCACTGTTGGGGAACGTAGTAATTTCAAAAAAATTCCTATGCACACGCAAGATCATGGTGATGCATAGCAACGAGAGGGGAGAGTGTCGTCCACGTACCCTCGTGGACCGTTAAGCGGAAGCGTTATGACAACGCGGTTGATGTAGTCGTATGTCTTCACGATCGACCGATCCTCAGTACCGAACGTGCGGCACCTCCGCGTTCAGCACATGTTCAGCTCGGTGATGTCCCGCGAACTCACGGTCCAGTAGAGCTCGAGGGAGAGTTTTGTCAGCACAATGGCGTGGTGACGATGTTGATGAAGCTACCGTCGCAGGGCTTCGCCTAAGCACCGCTACGATATGACCGAGGTGGATTATGGTGGAGGGGGCACCACACACGGCTGGGAGAGATCAATGATCAACTTGTGTGTTCTAGGGTGCCCCCTGCCCCCGTATATAAAGGAGCAAGGGGGAGGCCGGCCGGCTCCTGTAGGGCGTGCCAGGAGGAGGAGTCCTCCTCCTACTAGGAGTAAGACTCCCCTTTCCTACTCCTACTAGGAGGAGGAATGGAAGGAGGAGAGGGAGTAGGAAGGAGAGGGGGAAAAGGAGGAAAGTGGGGCCGGCCCCCTAGTCCAATTCGGTTTTGTCTAGGGGGGCCGCGCATGCTGCCTCCTCTCTTCCATCATTTGGCCCATGAGGCCCATTACTTCTTCCTCGTATTTCCGTAACTCCCCGGTACCTCAAAAAAATACCCGAATCACTCGGAACCTTTCTGATGTCCGAATATAGTCGTCCAATATATCGATCTTTACGTCTCGACCATTTCGAGACTCCTCGTCATGTCCCCGATCTCATCCGGGACTCCGAACTACCTTCGGTGTATCAAATCACATAAACTCATAATACCGATCGTCACAGAACTTTAAGCGTGCGGACCCTACGGGTTTGAGAACTATGTAGACATGACCGAGACACGTCTCCGGACAACAACCAATAGCGAAACCTGGATGCTCATATTGGTTCCTACATATTCTACGAAGATCTTTATCGGTCAAACCGCATAACAACTTACGTTCTTCCCTTTGTCATCGATATGTTACTTGCCCGAGATTCAATCGTCGGTATCTCAATACCTAGCTCAATCTCGTTACCGGCAAGTCTCTTTACTCATTCTGTAATGCATCATCCCGCAACTAACTCATTAGCACATTGGTTGCAAGGCTTATAGTGATGTGCATTACCGAGAGGGCCCAGAGATACCTCTCCGACAATCGGAGTGACTAATCCTAATCTCGATCTATGCCAACTCAACAAGTACCATCGGAGACACCTGTAGAGCACCTTTATAATCACCCAGTTACGTTGTGACGTTTGGTAGCACACAAAGTGTTCCTGCGGTATTCGGGAGATGCATAATCTCATAGTCACAGGAACATGTATAAGTCATGGAGAAAGCAATAGCAGTAAACTAAACGATCAAGTGCTAAGCTAACGGAATGGGTCAAGTCAATCACATCATTCTCTAATGATGTGATCCCGTTAATCAAATGACAACTCATGTCTATGGCTAGGAAACTTAACCATCTTTGATTCAACGAGCTAGTCAAGTAGAGGCATACTAGTGACACTTTGTTTGTCTATGTATTCACACATGTACTAAGTTTCCGGTTAATACAATGCTAGCATGAATAATAAACATTTATCATGATATAAGGAAATAACAACTTTATTATTGCCTCTAGGGCATATTTCCTTCAGACGGTAGCAAGGTTGTTGGTGTAGATCGTCGTCCCGATCCTTGCCCCGGCGGCACTCCGGCGCCACCGGAAGCGAGGGGGAGAGAGCCCCCTCCTTCTTCTTCTTCCTTGGCCTCCCCCTAGATGGGAGGAGAGTTCCCCCTCTAGTCCTTGATCTCCATGGCGGCGGAGGGGCGGGAGCCCCTCCGAGATTGGATCTCCCTCTCTGCTTCGCGTTCCCATGATCTGATCGAAAATCGTTTATTATATTCCGGGAGATCCGTAACTCCGATTGCGCTGATATTTTAACACGATTTTTTTCCGGATATAAGCTTCTTTGCGCCCGAAGTAGATCTCCAACCGATGTTCGAGGAGGGCACAACCCACCACCACGTGTCAGGGGCCTCTGGTGCGCCCTGGTGTCTTGTGGGCTGTGTGGACCTCCATTTGCGGTGATTCCAACTCCCAAAAATCACATATATTCCAAAATAATTCTCCATAAAATTTTATTGCATTTGGACTTCATTTGATATGGATTTTTTGCGATACAAAAAACATGCAGAAAACTGGAACTGGCACTGGGCACTGGATCAATATGTTAATCCAATAAATCATATAAAAAGTTGCCAAAAATATGTAAAAGTTGTATAATATTTGCATGAAACAATCAAAAATTATAGATACAATGGAGACGTATCAAGGCGCTCTGAAGATGATCGACTTGCTCGCCTTTGCCTTGAGGATGACGAAGGGGAAGAACGGTTGACCAACAAGGCCCGAAGCTCCTCCATCCTTGCATCTTCCTCCTCCTTTTGTGCGGAAAGCTTGTTGTCGAAGTAGTCTCTTGTATTCAGTGTGTCGTATGTCGATGGCGAGGTTATGCGCTCTCGCAATCTTGATTGTGCGCCTTGCATTTGTCGTTGTAGATCGAAGATTGGTGATTTGGTGATGTAGTTGTTCGCGTCGTCGTTATTGTCGAAGACCGGAGATGAAATGCCTTGCCTATCCATCAGAAGACTCGAGCAAATATGAGTGGAAGGAAGGAGAGAACTATACCAAATGTACCTTGATCGATGTTGAGAATGGATCAATGATCACTCAATGATGTAACAAGGAAATAGCACAATTGGTACCGATTTCATCGATTTCTCACACATACACAAATAAAGCTTATGATGGAGCTTGGTCAGGATAGTGGCACAAAAATTTGATGCAAAATGTTAGCAATAGTCAATAATGTTGAAAGAGATTCACAAATTCGCAAGTGAAACAAGTAGACCAATAGCAATACGGCGCATAGAAACACACACACGGATAGATAAATGGGGTCGTGCAACCAAGGAGTGAGCACAAAATGTGGAATCCACGGAAAACGCTCGTGTTGCACAACTGAAGAGAAACGCTAGCACGATTGCTCAATAGGCGGATATGACACTTGTGCACAACCTATAAGATGCAAAATGTATCAACTTTCTATCCCAAGTATGCTATATGTATGATTCCCGGTGTTTCTCTCAAGATGATCCAAGATGATCGCATATGACAATCTTATGTGCAATGTGGTAGGATGCTATGGCTATTGTTTACAAGCTTCTTTGCTCTTTATCTTTTGCTTAAAAGCTTTTTTTATATGGCCACTATGCAAAATGCACAAACCAAGATAGCAATTGTGTATATGCGGGAACAATCTTGGGACACAAGAGATGATATGATACCAATATGATATGGTATGTATGCAATGGAAGGTGTAGATCGATGATCACTAATGTGCACAAGTAACATTGCCTGCAATACTCAAATGGCTAGTCTCGATAGGCAAGTGACGCAAAATAGGCTAGGGGTTATCAATGCAATTGCAAGGGGAATGTACAATGGTGTCGTCGAGGTTACCATCCTTATGTACAATGAGAACCTCGTGGCGATGATGAGTGGCGGTGTTCTCGATGTCGAACGGTTCCTAATTAGCCGAAACACCTTAGGAAACGGAAAAACCGCGAAGTCAAAATCTCAAATGTCAAATGTCAAATGGTGGTAGCGGAAAGCGGTGGTGGTCTTGCGGAAGCTCAAAGGGATTTTGGGAATGCAATGATGTGTTTTGGAGTGGGCAATGCAGAAGTGGAGGGTTAAGGTGGTGGAATATACACGTTGTCGGAGTTGAAGTCACCGTCCCTAAGTAGCCGAAACACCTTAGGAGACACAAACTACAACTCGGACAAGCTCAAACAAAATTGGATTAAGTTGAGGTGGTGGAATGTATGGTGGGTGACGGTGTCCTGGACTAGGGGGCACTCACCACATCGTCTCCCGACTAGGTGGATCGGGCCGAGGACCCCCATGGCGGTTCACTCATGGGCCACTTCGGGCAGCCCATGCCGCATACAAGGAGTATTCCACAAGACTTGGTGATCAAGACAAGGACTCCTCTCCACCAACGTATTCGGCACTCTTGTTATCCTAGGCCTCTGGTGCATTATATAAGCCAAGGCCAGGCTAGTCGATAGATTATTATGATATTACTCATCATACCCTTAGGTCTTAGACGACAACATATGATCTCGAGGTAGATCAACTCTTGTAACCCTATATTCATCAAGATCAATCAAGCAGGAAGTAGGGTATTACCTCGATAGAGAGGGCCCGAACCTGGGTAAACATCGTGTCCCCTGTCTCCTGTTACCCATCGATCCATGACACATAGCTTGGGACCCCCTACCCGAGATCTGCCGGTTTTGACACCGACAATGGGCAAGGTTATGCGGAAGGTATGGTGGTGGTTGATGAAGAAGCAACCATCCCCAAGTAGCCTAAACACCTTAGGAGACTCGAATCACTACTCAAGCAATCACTAATGATATGGTGAACAAAATGGGTTAGGTTGCGGAAGCCGGTGGTAATGCGGATGATGTGGTGAAGACCCTGGGCAAAGATGCGAAAGCTCCAAAATTTGATGGAGTCAAATGATAGAGGTAGTATTTTTGTGGGAAGGGGGATGTTAAGAGCTTCAAAACGAGGTAAAGAACGTCAAAATCAGAGTTCGGATGAATTAGTTATGGCCGAAATTAAAACCAGCCGAAGTTGATATCTATAGGTGTCAGGCGTCCGATAAACGTCGGACTTCCGATGGTGGAGCGGGAAGGACGTCCAGAAAAGACCAGAAATACGATGTTTTCTTACTGTTACGGGGGGGGGGGGTCGGACGTCTGGTAAGTGTCGGTCGTCCGATGGTTCCGGAGGCGTCGGACGTCCGATAAAGTGTCGGTCGACCGGTGGGTCTGGGTCAACGCGAGACGCAAGTTTCGGGATGCGATTTTGGGTGGAAAATGGAGATTTTGGGGTGAAAATTGATGAGATTTTGTGGATGAAAGATGGGGAAACTTGGGGAGATGTTAGATCCACTCGAAACCAAGCAAATCCATGGATCAAAATCAACAAAACATCATCAAACCAACAAATCATATAAAAAATTGGTGCTATTTTTGGTGGGGATTTTCGAAATTTAGGATGAAATCAACAAAATTATGCGAGAAAACGGGGGTAGGGACTCCAAATTCGTGATCAACGTGGCTCATGATACCAAGATGATGTAGGGTAGAGCCCTAGATGCCCGATCTTTCACGAAATGGAGGGGATCCTACGAAGAACACGAGGGGAAACACAAGGGAAAACACAATAGGAAACACTCAAACCAACAAGATTCAATTACACATGTTCTAGATCTTCGAAACACAAAGAGATACGCGATCCCAAGTCAGAAAAGGACGATACAAGAGGTAACTAGTTCATCTCCGTGAGGAGGCCTTGAGGGGGTCTTCCCGTGAGGGGTCTTGAATCCGCTTGGGGGATCTTCTCCGAAGAGGTCATGAACTCCAATGGAGAAGTAACCAAGTGTATGAGCAAAGCTCTATCTCTCAAATGAGCTATCACATTGCTGACCCTAACCAGGAGGAGGTGGAGGAGTATATATATTTTAGGGTCACGAGGGGGTAAATAAGTGAAGGAAATATGCCCTAGAGGCAATAATAAAGTTGTTATTTATATTTCCTTATATCATGATAAATGTTTATTATTCATGCTAGAATTGTATTAACCGGGAACTTAGTACATGTGTGAATACATAGACAAATAGAGTGTCCCTAGTATGCCTCTACTTGACTAGCTCGTTAATCAAAGATGGTTAAGTTTCCTGACCATAGACATGTGTTGTCATTTGATGAACGAGATCACATCATTAGAGAATGATGTGATGGACAAGACCCATCCATTAGCTTAGCATAAATGATCATTTAGTTTTATTGCTATTGCTTTCATCATGACTTATACATGCTTCTCTGACTATGAGATTATGCAACTCCCGAATATCGGAGGAACACCTTGTGTCCTATCAAACGTCACAACGTAACTGGGTGATTATAAAGATTCTCTAGATGTGTCTCCAATGGTGTTTGTTGAGTTGGCATAGATCGAGATTAGGATTTGTCACTCCGTGTATCGGAGAGGTATCTCTGGGCCCTCCCGGTAATGATCATCACTATAAGCCTTGCAAGCAATGTGACTAATGAGTTAGTTGCGGGATGATACATTACGGAACGAGTAAAGAGACTTGTCGTTAACGAGATTGAACTAGGTATGATGATATCGACGATCGGATCTCGGGCAAGTAACATACTGATGACAAAGGGAACAACGTATGTTGTTATGCGGTTTGACAGATAAACATCTTCGTAGAATATGTAGGAGACTATATGAGCATCCAGGTTCCGCTATTGGTTATTGACCGGAGTTGTGTCTCGGTCATGTCTACATAGTTCTCGAACCCGTAGGGTCCACACACTTAACGTTCGATGATGATTTGTATTATGAGTTATGTGATTTGATGGCCGAAGATTGTTCGGAGTCCCGGATGAGATCACGGACATGACGGGGAGTCTCGAAATGGTCGAGACATAAAGATTGATATATGTGACGATGTTATTTGGACACCGGATGAGTTCCGTGAGGTACCGGATAATTATTGGAGTGCCGGAGGGTTATCGGAACCCCCGGGGGAACTAATGGGCCTTGATGGGCCTTAGTGGGGAGAGAGGAAGGGACACAAGGGGCTGGCCGCCCCCGCCCCCTTGGGTCTGAATTGGACTAGGGGAAGGGGGCGGCGCCCCCCTTTCCTTCCCTTCCTCCTTTCCCTTCCTTCTTCCCCCTTTCCTCCACGTGGAATCCTACTAGGACTTGGACTCCTAGTAGGACTCCCTCCTCCTGGCGCACCCTACAGGGCTGGCCGGCCTCCCCATCCCCTCCTTTATATACGGGGGCAGGGGCATCCAAGCCAGGTCTATGCGTAGGTAAATTTTTGAAATACTGCGTTCCCCAACAGTGGCATCCGAGCCAGGTCTATGCGTAGATGTTATATGCACGAGTAGAACACAATGAGTCATGGGCGATAATAGTCATACTGCTTACCAGCAATGTCTTACTTTGATTCGGCGGTATTGTTGGATGAAGCGGCCTGGGCCGACATTATATGACCACGTTCATGAGACCGGTTCTCCCGACGTGCTTCGCACACAGGTGGCTAGCGGGTGTCTATTTCTCTAACTTTAGTTGAATCAAGTTTGACTACGCCCGATCCTTGTTGAAGGTTAAAATAGCACACTTGACGAAAAATTGTTGTGGTTTTGATACGTAGGTAAGAACGGTTCTTGCTAGAAGCCTGTAGCAGCCACATAAAACTTGCAACAACAAAGTAGAGGACGTCTAACTTGTTTTTGCAGGGCATGTTGTGAAGTGATATGGTCAAGACGTGATGATATATAAATTGTTGTATGAGATGATCATGTTTTGTAACAGTTATCAGCAACTGGCAGGAGCCATATGGTTGTCGCTTTATTGTATGAAATGCAATCGCCATATAATTGCTTTACTTTATCACTAAGTGGTAGCGATAGTTGTAGAAGTAATAGTTGGCGAGACAACAACGATGCTACGATGGAGATCAAGGTGTCAAGCCGGTGACGATGGTGATCATGACGGTGCTTTGGAGATAAAGATCAAAGGCACAAGATGATGATGGCCATATCATATCACTTATTTTGATTGCATGTGATGTTTATCCTTTATGCATCTTATTTTGCTTAGTACGGCGGTAGCATTATAAGATGATCCCTCACTAAATTTCAAGGTACAAGTGTTCTCCCTGAGTATGCACCGTTGCTACAGTTCGTCGTGCCGAGACACCACGTGATGATCGGGTGTGATAAGCTCTACGTTCACATACAACGGGTGCAAGCCAGTTTTCCACACGCAGAATACTCGGTTTAAACATGACGAGTCTAGCATATGCAGATATGGCCTCGGAACACTGAGACCGAAAGGTCGAACGTGAATCATATAGTAGATATGATCAACATAGTGATGTTCACCATTGAAAGCTACTCCATCTCACATGATGATCGGACATGGTTTAGTTGATATGGATCACATGATCATTTAGATGACTAGAGGGATGTCTATCTAAGTGGGAGTTCTTAAGTAATATGGTTAATTGAACTTTAATTTATCATGAACTTAGTCCTGATAGTTTTTGCGTATCTATACTGTAGATCAATAGCTCGCATATAGCTCCCCTGTTTTATTTTTTCATATATTCCTAGAGAAAAATAAGTTGAAAGATGATAGTAGCAATGATGCGGACTGGGTCTGTGATCTGAGGATTATCCTCATTGCTGCACAGAAGAATTATGTCCTTGATGCACTGCTAGGTGACAGATGTCACGCCCAATATGCGACCCTATCCTAAAGGAACTCGAAGGTACCACCAAGGATAGACCCGCATAGTGAAACGCTTTTGCAAGGTGGATATCATTACATCAACATTACATAATATTTGGGGATACATACAAGGCATACAAATGCCGCAAGAATACATCAATACATCATACATAAGCTCAACATCCGACTACGGATGAAACATAAACAGAAACTCAAACGACATCCACCCTGCTAGCCCAGGCTGCCGACCTGGAACCTATCCCCTGATCGAAGAAGAAGCAGAAGAAGAACTCCAAACAAGTAAACATCGCTCTCGCGTCATGATCATCGCACAACCTGTACCTGCAACTGGTGGTGTAGTAAACTGTGAGCCACGAGGACTCAGCAATCCCATTACCATGGGTATCAAGACTAGCAAAGCTTAATGGGAAAGGAAGGGGTAAAGTGGTGAGGTTGCAGCAGCGGCTAAGCATATATGGTGGCTAACTTACGCAAATAAGAGCGAGAAGAGAAGCAAAGGAACGGTCGTGAAACTAGAAATGATCAAGAAGTGATCCTGAACTCCTACTTACGTCAAACATGACCCAGGAACCGTGTTCACTTCCCGGACTCCGCCGAGAAGAGACCATCACGGCTACACACGCGGTTGATGCGTTTTAATTAAGGTCAAGTGTCAAGTTCTCTACAACCGGATATTAACAAAATCCCATCTGCCACATAACCGCGGGCACGGCTTTCGAAAGATAATACCCTGCAGGGGTGTCCCAACTTAGCCCATGATAAGCTCTCACGGTCAACGAAGGATATTTCTTCTCCCGGGAAGACCCGATCAGTCTCGGAATCTCGGTTACAAGACATTTCGACAATGGTAAAACAAAACCAGCAAAGCCGCCCGGATGTGCCGACAAATCCCGATAGGAGCTGCACATATCTCGTTCTCAGGGCACACCGGATGAGCCAGACGTCGGGTTGGCATAGACCCTGGTTGCCCAGGGGGCGCCGGACATCGCTCGGTTTGGACCAGCACTTGGAGAAGCACTGGTCCGGGGGGGTAAAATAAGATGACCCTCGAGAGAGCGACTCCCTAGGGAAAAGAAATAGGCTAGGCAAATGGTAAAACCAAGGTTGGGCCTTGCTGGAAGAGTTTTATTCAAGGCGAACTGTCAAGGGGGTCCCATAAATCACCCAACCGCGTAAGGGACGCAAAATCCGGGAACATAACACCGGTATGACAGAAACTAGGGCGGCAATAGTGGAACAAAACACCAGGCATAAGGCCGAGCCTTCCACCCTTTTACCAAATATATAGATGCATTAATAATATAAGAGATATTGTGATATCCCAACAAAACATAATCCAACATGGAGCAATCTTCATCTTCACCTGCAACTAACAACGCTATAAGAGGGGCTGAGCAAAGCGGTAACATAGCCAAACAATGGTTTGCTAGGAAGGGTGACAAAGGTTAAAGGTTCATGGCAATTTGGGAGGCTTGAGGAGCAAGTGAATAGGTAGCGCAGCAAAGCGATAGAACGAAGCAACTAGCATAGCAATGATAGTAATGAGATCCAAGGTGACGGTCATCTTGCCTGAAATCCTGCTAGGAAGAAGAACGAATCCATGAAGATGAGGCCACGAAGACGAACGAATCCTCACGATCGCAACGACACGGGAACTATCGAGAAGAAGCACGCAACAAGGTAAACACACCACACATGAACAAGGCATGATGCTCAACCAAATATGATGCATGACAAGGCTATATGAAGCTACACACGGCAAAAGATGGTGCATACAAGAACAACACATCAAGGCAAGTTTAACTGAGGCCGGAAACAACATTTAACAAATCCGGTAAGTCCTCATATGCAAATTTCGAAATTGGTCCAGAACTGAACAAGCATTAAGTTGAAGTTGTTAAACAGCAAGTTAAAGAGTACCATGATGATCTACATGAAATTCTAGTCAGGTTACATATAATGTTTATTAGATTCGGAGCTACGGCCTAGAAGATATGAGCAACACAAGATAAGCATGGCATTGATGCAAAATGCATACAAACATCAAGCAAACACCTCAAAACAAGGATGCAACATTATAATATGGAACTACATACAATTCTAAGCAAGTTTCATATAGAGCACACTCCAAACGGAGCAACGGTGCAACACATACGCTCCAAACAATACATAGCAACAATCTGACCAAAACAGCAACTAGGCATGTACCAAGCATCAAAACAATATGCTACAGAAACTCAACATGAAATCAAAAGACATGGGCATGATTTACAGGTAAAGCACAACAAAACATGAACACTGAGATATCTCCAGAAATCACTAGAACATGCCCAAAAGGACATGGCAAGATTGCAAATAATAGCAGGTTCACAGACTTGGTGAAATTACTGGACATGGCAGAAATAACATCAGGTTGCAATGTTCAGAGCACGATACCAACATCCTACAGGAACTTAACATGGCAAAACAAAGCATGGAATGAATCTACTCAAAGCTTATGACAAAAGTCCCTTACTGACCATAAGCGAGAAAGGAACAGAAGATATGATGGCAAGCATGTAAACATAGCAAGTTTTGTTATCAGGTTTCAGACTTGGCAGAAAACAGAGCATGGCAGAAACTATAATATGTAGGCATGTTGGTGAGCTTGAAGCACTCACTACAAAGCAATGCATGACAAGAAAAGCATATGTGCCGCACGATGGCATGTTTATGAAGCTATCCATGGCAAGAACAAGAGCATAACATGTATGGATCAACAATAACAAGCTTGGCAAAAATGAATATCATGTTAAGAATCTGCCAGAAATAATTTATAGCAAAAGTAGAGCAAGATTGAGTCATGCTATGGCACTCCATAATTACAAACAATTGCAGGAATGGATCTATTACAATGATAGCTACAAAACATCCTCACTGAACATCTCCAAAATATGCATGGATCTCTCTGTAACATCAAGTTTACATGGCAACAAAATTACAGTAGACAAAGACTTTGAGAGAAATCACCAAGTCCCTGAAATCAGAAATATTACGGAGCCTACTTTGCATGCTTGTGCTAGTCACCACAGAAATCAAAAAAATACATGGACTACACCAATGGAAAGATGGCATGGCATACTTCAAAACACATGTAAAGCTAATGCTCAAAAGATGCACAGATTAAATGATACAAAAATGACAAATCTCCAAGTTCTGATAAGAACCAGAGAATAACAGCAACTAGCCCTCTTCCAATAGAGATTTGGGCAACAAGATGACCTATAATGAACATGGTGCAATTTAAAAAAATTAAGAGCATCACGAGACGAACAATTTGACATATTACACGCACGAATCGGAGCTATATGCATGAAGTTACGATGCAGAGAACAAGGCATGATAATGTAAGATGCAAAGGACTTGGAAAATATCCCGGGGTCAACCTCTCTGTCAGATCCAGATCGGGGATGGAGGAAGTTCGCCGG